>NC_142081.1:77666345-77825396 GCF_054644295.1 Miniopterus natalensis
CCTGCTTTGTGGCACCCAGGGCCAGGGCTTTCAGGATTTCCTGTAAAAGCAGACTGGGTCCCTCCCTGCTGCTGGTGACCTGAGCTTCATTTGTGGCACAAGGAACCTGGCAAGTGGCAAGTACAGACTCAGAAGCTAACTCATCAGCCATCACCCTCTGACTAAGCCAAGTTGGCCAACCCTATTGCACATCCAACCTCAAGAGACAGCTATAAATGAAGGGCTAATGACAAGTGTGAACAAAGAGGCTCAATGAGCCACCACCCAAAAGAGCAACCTGCTAGGGGCACGCCCCGGGTTCTCCAACCCTTAAGGGCTGCCTGCATCTCTCATCAAACACAGCAGAGAATCCTGGGGCTTCCCCACCTGCTCCCCTCCCTGCGGAACGCAGAAGCACTATAGAGAAGGGCATATGAGAGTTCACTCTACTATGGCCAAATTTTACCTACAGTGGTCCTCCCTCTCCTGGGGCAATATGTTCCAACACCCCGCTGAATGCCTGAAACCACAAATAGTACCAAACCCTGTGCATACTATGTTTTTTTCCTATACATCCATCCCTGTAAGAAAGTATAATTTATAAATTAGGCGCAGTAAGAGATTAACAACAACAAATAATAATAAAACAGAATAATAATAAAATATACTGTAAAAAAAGTTATGTGAATGTTGTCTCTATTTCTCTCTGATTGTACTGTACTCACCCTTCTTGTGATGATGTGAGGTGATAAAAATACCTGCATGATAAGATGAATCGAGGTGAATAAAATATTATTAAATAAAACAAGGGTTTACTTGGACGCAAGCACTGTGATATGACAGTCGATCTGAAAGCCAGTCGGCTACTAAGTGGGTAGCGTACACAGTGTGGATACGCTGGACAAAACAAATGATTCCCTTCCTGGGTGGGATGGAGCAGGACTCCGGAGTTTTCATCGCACTACTCAGAATGGCGGGCAATTTAAAATTTGTGAATTGTTTATGTCTGGGATTCTGCATTTAATAATTTTGGACCGAAGGTTGACCACAGGTAACAAACAGCAGAAAGGAAAACCATGGATAAGGGAAGGCCACTGCAAAAACTGAGCTTCAGCTAAAGAGATGAGAAGTCATTCTATGCAGACAGCAGATCTGGTATGCAATTTTCAATGGTCCAGGGGAGAAGGGTCTCATATTTTCTCAATTGATCAGGGTAAGGGAGACCTCATACCATTCTTTGCAACTCTTAAGCCTGCACCAGAGCCCCAGACTCTTGGGCAGAAATTAGTCAAGGGCAAATTAGTGGAGCCCCACGTCTGCCACCTGCCCAGAGTGGCAGTCCAGGAATTTAAAATTCCTGCCCAGGATCTGAATCGGCCTGTGATTTAGATACACAAAGTCATGAAGCACTAAAATGGTAGAATTCGAAGTTCAATTTCAGGCCACACACTCTAGTTCCTCAGCTTACGTCATTGCTTTGCTCATCTCATATCAAAATGATGGACACTGCAGTCTGTTTTAAGAAACATTTTTAAGCAGCATAAACTTGTGTTGCTCAGTAAGCATTTCCAAGCACCTCCTCTGTGCTTTGTGATTGTACCATATCCTGGTGTTTTAGAGACAGTTTTGCCCAAGTATTATGGCAGCCTTCCTTCTCCCATAATCCCCAGAAATAATAAGCAGGTTCTTCTTATAAATTAAGTTGCAAGAAATTCTGAACTCTGAGACATTGATTTGAAGGGTTTTACAGAAGTCTCTTTTTCTCCACAATATTAAGAACTAATCAGTTTTACTTACATTAGTTTTCAGACTTCTAACACAGGTTTTATTTCCTTAAATATTCAACATTTTAAAAGTCAAAATGGACAGTCAAGGTCCCTCAAGTTAGAAAGGTTGAACTAAGCAAGACCTGTCCACAGTCGTGCATAGTGAACACACCTAGAAAGCCTTTTTCTCTTCAGGTGACTTGCCTCCCTATCATATTGAAGATGATTGACAGTGACAGCATCCAATCACAACTTTTCCCGTCTCCTTTGGGTTGAGAAGTGGGCTTCCTCTAGCTTCTGCCAGAGCTACTTCAGAATTACAAGTCTGAAAATATTATCATAATGTAATACAAGCCATACAAAAAATATAAAACTAATCTACAACCATTCCCTACTAGTCTCGTACTGTGGGACAGAAATGCCTAAGCCATGCTAGTTGGGCTTTCCTTAGCCAAGAAAAGGAAGCTTTGGAACATGACAAATGACCAAAGGCTCTCTGTCTTTTCCCCCAGAATCTTCAGGGCCTCTGCCCACCTGTTAAGAGCACAGAGCAGATAAGACACTACGAGCCTGCAAAGCAGGGAAGGACAGACACCCTGCTCCTAACTAAGCAGACTATAATAATGACCATAATAGGGGTGTTTACATAGATCTGCAGAAGAAGGAAATGTTCATTCTATCTGTGGATGTTGGGAAAAGCTACTCAACATGCTTCCTGGGCTTTTGACAGTTGGAAATGTTGGGAAAGTAAAAGGAAGGGCATTCTGGGGAGAGAGGACCATGTCATCAGATGCACCAGCATGTGAAAGTGCCCAGTGTGTTTGGGAAATGGCACCTGATTTGGGGAGGGGAAGAGCAGGATAGGACCAAGGTGATCCAACTTTTTTGCAGAGCAAAATTTACTTAAGTGATTTGCCTATTTTTCTGTCTTCCTCTTTTATTCTTTTTCTTCTTCTTTATTATTATTATTTTCTCTCTGTCACTCTATCTCTCTATTCATTAAATATTCAAAACAGATCCTGCGCAGGAACTCGGAAGAGGGAGCACAGCCTGGAGTGGAGTTCTGGACAGGGCTTTCCCAGCCTCCAAAATTATCTGCTTGCTAAGCAGGTTGCAGGCTATGGGGCCAGAGATTCCAAGTCACCTCAGTGGTTGGGCTGAGGAGAGCTGTCCTTGAAACTAGGTCTCTGAGCTTTAAAAGTAGGACAATGCAGCCACCACATCTTAACTGCAAATGAGTTTATCCAGCATTTTTAAATTAAATTAACTTTACCTTTTTGATTCATAGAATAAAAAGGCTAAGTTATTTGTACCAAATACTTTGGGGCATCATCTCTTTAAAAACTTCCAAGAACTCCATAAAAGAGGTTCTATTTTATGGATCAGAAAACTGAGGCTCAGAGAAGTTCAGTAACTTACCCAAAGCCACACAGCTAGGAAGCGGAGCTTGGATGTGAAGTTCATCAGTCTAACTCCAAAGCCTATGCTTAATCACTTATGCCAAATACCTGAGTGAGACTTGGTTAAATAATAGTTCTATTGAGTTCTAATCATTAGGAACAAAAAAGCTCTGATTTATTTTCTCTGTACTTCAGAGTTGCCAAATTCTTGCCAATCTTCTCCATTCCCCACAACATACAGATAGTACTGGGCACCATTGCTTATCACTCATGTTGATTCATAAGAAACATGTAAGAAGACATTATACTAGCTCCATATTAATGAAAGAAAATTGAGAGAGAAAGAAAGAGGCTTGATCAATGGGTGGGTTGGTTTTCCTGTCAGTCTGTGAACCTGTGTCTCTCTCTTCCTTTCTCTCATCCCCTCATGGCCACCTGCCTGTTCCCTCCTACTGCTTCTGTCCCCCAAAAAGAACCTACCTTATCTTGTCAGCAAACCATAGCTGTGAGAAGGAATCTGAACCTTCTGGCTGAGCTATAGTAGGGATCCTAAACTACTGTGGACCTGACAAGGTCAGTCTTTATTGGGGGCCTCTTGTCTTCAACTTTTCATTTCATCTCAGAACCATTTCTCAGAAATAAGAGGTTTCCCAGGAGCAAGGAGTTACTCAGTCTGCCACCTTATTACAGATCCTCAGCAGGAGTCACTGACACCAACAAACAGATCATTGACTTTCATTTCTAAAGAAGTACAGCTAATTCTGGAGATGGTTAGTGGTGATGATTCCACAACAATGTGAATGTACTTAATGATGTTGAACTGTATGTATGTGTTATGAACTTTATGTTATGTATACTTTACTATAATTTGTAAAATTTTTAAAAATAAGTTGAATGTGACTTTTTTTTAAAGCACAGCTAAGTCCCAGGTAGCTTAATAATTGCTCGTTTGTTATTGCATTATTTTTAAACAGAATTTCAGTAGTACAGAAAGGTTACCAGCTTCAAGCGTTTATGAAAATCAAAAGTAGAAAAGTATATGCCCTTATAATTAAAAATGCCTTAAATTAAAATTCAATACACTCTCTCTGCTATACAAGTGTTGTCCATGGGTAAGATTTTCTAAACTACATCACTAAGCTTTTCTTTCAGAAACCGGTTCTTTCACAACTGCAGCTTGAAGAACATTCAGATCCCAGGAGTGGCTTTTAAGGGTTTCCAGCTCTCCCTTTAACAAAATGTGTTTGACAGTCTATTCTCAGGGTAACAGCTCAAAAATGTCAACAGACCCAGTCCCCCATTAACATAAGTGGAAAATAGTATTTGCTTTTGCAGATGGTAAAATTAAGGCATGGGAAATCTAAAAGACTGAGCCGAGGTCATTCCATGAGAAGTTCAGGTTCCAGATCCTAAGGCCCTGGCCCAGAGGTAACCCTTTCCCTCCATTCTGGCTCAAGATCATTTAAGAAACAAAGTTTATTCACTGGAAATGTATTAACTCCAACAAATATCCACCCACATAAGCACATACTCTCTGGAATCATGCCTATTGACTCACTTTCCCCCAGGAGACTCCAACACAAGAAGCCCCAAACTGGGGAAAGCCCTGGATGTAGCTTACCTTTAGAAAAGGGAGACGATGTAATTAATTGTTCATGCCTGTCACTTTCACTTGCAAAGGGTAATGCATGACCTATCTTAGAGGCAGGGCAGGGAACAGCTCCAGCACAGCTCTGGTTTGAATTCACCATACAAGTCAGGCACGTGTGTCAAGGCACATCAGTCAGAAGCAACCATGGAAGCAGAAAACCCAAAAGCAAGCCTAAGAAACAGAACAGATTATGACCCTCTCTTGGCCAGCTAGCATAGGAAGAGCTTCTATCCTGATGCCAAGCCAAGACAGACCAAGAATAAAAGAGAGAGCAATGGCACGCTCACAGCTCCCTGCCACCTTACCCACAAAGGTGCCTGCATATCCCCTGGATTTCAATCTTTCCCCAGTCTCAGCAGAAAAATACACAAACCCTCCTCTTCCCAACAAGAATAATAATTGCCTTTGAGTTCTGGCTCCCCTCCTTGCTGGCATGCTCGAGCTATCCATCAACTCACCTATTTTTCACCTCTCCTTTTCTATTGCGACGTTCCCTTTAGCAGTGTTTCTTAGTATTTGCAGATCACAAATCTCTGAGAAGCAGGTGAGTTCTGCTTGTCATTTCTAAGGGGTTGACAGACTCCCAGCCTCGTGGAGCCCAGGTAAAGACTCCCTGCTTTAGCAAGTCTCTTCCACCTGAGACCTTAGCTGCTGGTGGACACCTCTCCTTCCTTTCAAAGCACGCCTCTAAAATACAGGCCCCTGTGCTCCCTACACGCTATTCCCTCCTCAGTCCACTGTCCTCACTCCACTAAAGCTAATCCTGCTAAAGTGAGCACTGACATCCTGAAAGCCAAGCCCAACGGCCACCTTTTTCTCTCTCATGTGACGGCCTGCCACGTCTCACTGTGACCCATCCCCATATCATAAAACTCTTTCCCTCATTATCTTAACGCCACAGCAACAAACCTCTCTTAGGGCCTGGCTAATGATTTCTCTTCACTAGGAAATGCCCCTACCACCCAGCTGAGCCCCAGCCACCACGTTTATATTCTCCATGCCTCCACCTCCCCACCACAGCTGACCAGCCCATGAGTGGGCCTCACCGAGCAAGGCCAGTCAGTGACTTCGCTGAGAATTTTTGAGTAGAGAGGAAACCAAAAGAGTGTCTTGTGTCTCCCATTGTTCAAGTCACAAATTCCAGTTACATGCCTATATTTACGTACCTGACTACCCTATATTTTTAGAATACATTCCCTTTTTTCCTTCAGTCAGTTTGCATTTAGCTTCTTTTAATTGCCACCAAGAGACCTAACTGATATACACACCCTCTCACTCTTGAGTCCCCTCCCCTCTCTATGGCTGCTCCTCCTTAGCCTTCTCAGCAGGCAGCTCTTTCTCTCGTCCATCCCTTAGACACTGGTTTATTTAACAGAATTGCAGGGAGTAGTGGTTGCCAAGACTGAAAAGGAGTCAGGTCAGGGAACCTGATCGACCAAAGGCTTTGGATTTCACTGAGCCAGACCGGACCTCACTCAGGACAAGCTATTTGCAGCATGGGTTTCTATGAGGAAATAAAAATCTAGAAAAAACAATCAAAATAAACAGCTGCAAAGTTGACTTATATTAGACTACATTTTAAGAATGAGAGACTCAGAATATATATCACTTTGTAGAAAGGACCGGGCATCAATATATCAATATATATATAATATATATTATTATATATATTATATTTTTATATATATTATAGATATATATATCCATGTATATGGATAGACATACAAATATATATGTCAGATCCAATAATTTGGACAGCTTTTTTGTTTGTTTTTTAAAATATGTTTTTATTGCTTTTTTTTAGAGAGAGAGGAAGGGAGAGGGAGGGAGAAAGAGAAACATCAATCGGCTGCCTCCTGCACCCCCCGCTGGGGATCGAGCCCACAACCCAGACATGTGCTCTGACCAGGAATCAAGCCAGTGACCTCCTGGTGCATGGGAGGACGCTTAGTCCACTGAACCACACCAGCTGGGCTGGACAGTTTTTTATATAATAGTCAAAAATCAAACTATAAAAGGGTCCTGTCCCTGACATTAGAATCTCTCTGATGTGATGTAGTGGGAACTGCAAACATGACATGACTTTCTGGTGAGCTACTGAAAATGGACGGCCTAAATCTAACTATGAATGCAACTGTTTTGTACAACAACTGGCCTGGACTCTTAAAGCACTCAGTGTCATGGAGAACAGAGGGAGGTGGGAGGACTTTCTAACTCAGACTAAAGAAAGGTAACAAATTGTGATGCATGAAATTTAATTGGAGACTGAATTTTTAAAAACATCTTACAAGAACAGTTTTGGGAATTAGAGTATGGACATGATTTTTGAATGCTATTGAAGTTATGTGGATTTTTTTTTTATGTAAAAATAATGTCATGGTCATTTGGGAGAATTTCCTTGTTCTTGAGAGACACAAATCGAAATACTTAGAGCTAAATGGTCATGATGTCTGTAGCCTGGTGCTCTTTCAGTAGCCCTCTTGTCTTCTCATTCTTCTCACTCAACTTTACTCACACTTACTCACCTATCCTACTCACACTTACCACACTCACCCACAGACCCAACTTCCAAATCAGTATCTCTAGCTCAGAACTCCCTTCTTAGCTCCAGACCTGTGGAGGACCCTTTCCACTTCACATGCCCACCTCAATGTTCCCTCAGTGCCTCACACTCACTGCATTCAAAGCCAAACACATCTTTTCTCTTCCCAACCTCCCTCAAAAAAACCCTGCTCCTGCCTGGCCGGTGTGGCTCAGCGGTTGAGCATCAACCTAGGATCCAGGAGATTGGGGTTCAATTCCCAGTCAGGGCACTTGCCCTGGTTCCTGGTTCCTGGCTCAGTCCCCAGTGGGGGGAATGCAGGAGACAGACGATCAATGACTCTCTTGTCATTGATGTTTCTATCTCTCTCTCCTTCTCCCGTCCTCTCTCTGATATCAATAAAGATATATTTTCAAAAATTAAAAAATAAACCCTGCTCCTCTCTTTGTGTTCTCTATCTTGATAAATGTCAAGTTGACCAAGCCAGAAACTCCTCTCTTCCTTGCGCCATATCTAATCAATTACCAAATCCTGTGCACTTCATAAATATCTAATCTCCACCTCTTCCCCACTGCCCCATTCTTGTCCTCATTGTCTCCCAAACTAAACATTATGAAAGCATCCTCACTGGTCTTTCTTGCCTCCAGTCTCCCACACTTCTACAAGAGTAGGTTGCTCCAAATTCTTCAGTGTCTCCCCAGTGCCTCCAAAATAAAATCGAATAAACTACTTTTCCACAATATTCGAGGCCTTTCGTGGTCTTTGTCCCTGCCTTCCTTCCAAATCTCATCTCCTTCTGCACCCACCTCACAGCCAGTTCTTCACACATACTCAACTACTGTGATTATCTGAGCATGCCTTGTCCTCCAGAGCTGCTCAGCCTTTTCACATATCATTCTCTCATCTCAGATGCCATCCCCTGCCACCCCTACACCAACCCCTCCCCACATTGCATACCAGCACACTCCTACTGGAGAAGATATGTCTGCTGGGAAGCCTTCTCTACATTCCCCCTGTTGATAAGAGCTCCATTTCTCCTACGGCCCCATTAACATTGATACACAACCTCATTAAAGCAATTTAGCTTATTGTATTAAGTTATTTGTTTATGAAACTGGCTTCCCAACAGACTGTAATGTTCTTAATGATATGAGACCTTATTTTTAATTTGTTTTTTAAGTAACTAGTCCATTCCCAGTTGATAGTAGGCTCTCAAAAATTATATATTAAAAATTGGCAATTAAGGGGAAGGAAGGAGGGATAAATTGGTGGCATGCAGAGGATTTTTAGAGCAGTGAAACTACTCTGTGTGATACACTAATGGTGGATACGTGTCATTATATATTTATCAAAACCCATACAAGGTAAAACACCAAGTGAATCCTAATGTAAACTACGGACTCTGGGTGATTATGATGTGTCAGTGTAGGCTCACCAGTGGTACCAAGTGCACCACTCTGGTGGGGATGCTGAAAATGGAGAAGGCTATCGTGTGGGGGCAGGGAGTGTGTGGGGAATTTCTGTACCTTCTGTTCAGTTTTGCTGTGAACCTAAAACTGCTTTAAAGGAGTAAATTATATTTTATATGACTATATATATATAGAGAGAGAGTCACCTTTGAGGAATAAAGTAAAGAAACAGAGAAGAAAAGATGAGAAAACATATAAATACCAAGGTAGGCCAGTGCACAGTAGCTATTCAGTGCCAAAATGAAAGAATAAATGCACAGCAAGAGACAACCTTTGAGAAGAGTTTACTGAAAAACTATTTTAGATGAATTACCATAAAAGTACTGTTAACAAGCAGAAGAATCTTAAGGGGAAAATTAGAAATCCAGCCTCCTGTATTCAGTTGTAAGGGAAAAGAAACTAGTCAAGCAGTGGAGATGAGAGATAAGCCAGGAATGAAGTGAAAAATTTGAAAGTCCCTTGCACAGGCTTAGAAGAATAATTACTTAAACCAGGAAGACAGTAATTTAGGTCTAAAATGTCACTGCCATTAATTCTAAGTTTTATTGTAGTCTGTTAAAAAAGAGTTCTCTGGGGATTATTAATAACTGCTTCTCGAAATGGAAACTGCAAAAACAATGGGCATTTCTATAATCCTTAAGGAATGGGACTTGGAGAGAAAAAAATGACTTTTCAGGAGGCTATCTGAACATCATTGTCTGAATAGCTAATATTCGTTCTTGCTTTATGTCTCCCTCATTAATCAGCCCCTATTAAAGATAATGCCATACGTGTAATTATATGGCATAGCATTATGTTAAATATTTAAGACTTTCATATTGTACTATATCTTGGTGTGGTAATATATGGCCCCAATTTGAGTCCCTGTGTCAATTTTTCATAGATTTTCATCTATATTCATGTCTCAAGGCCCCTTAGCAAATTAATAACCAAAAGAGTATAGTCTCCTCTGTTTGTAAGTCCTTAGTCAGTCGTGCAGCATATTTCTCCACACTTGTCTTAGCTTTAAAAAACTATTCAGCTTTCTAAAACTATGCCTACCTTGTTTTCTAATTGCCCTGGTTCCCACATTAGATTTTTTTCAGTTACAGTTGGCACTCATTATTATTTTATATTAGTTTCAGGTGTACAGTATAGTGGTCAGACAATTGTGTAATTTACAAAGTGATCCCCCTGATAATTCTAGTACCCACCTGGCACCCTACATAGTTATTACAATATTATTGACTATATTCCCTGTGCTGTACTTTATATCCCCATGACTATCTTTTTTTTTTTTTTAAGCATAAAGTCTCTTTTATTTTCATTTTATTTGCTTTGATTTTCTGTACACCATTTTGAACTCCCTGCCTGTAAAGGAACCTAAGTTGAAAACTGCTCACCCAGCTCTGAAACTTCTGAGATGCAAGTAGCATGATGAAAGAGATCGAGGTGCTTGAGGTTATTTACAAATATTTCATCACGATAAGCCAGCTGAAAACGCCAGGTTCCTGTAGTTCTCCAACATTGCGCCTGTACAAGGCCCTCTGAGCTGGGTTCAGATACTCGTACCCCTCCTGAGAGAATTCAGTGGCCACATCCTTGAATGTCAACCATACCTGCATCAAACACAAAGATTCTCTGTGTCAAAGGACACAATCCACAGGGGGGAAAGGCAATCTCCGCGAAATGGATGTGGTGAAAACAATCTAAAGAATCTCCAACTGTCAGACATTTCAGCTGATTTCCTGAGAAGGAGCCATTGCCGAACCCTCTCTCCTCTCCCTCCTCTCCTGGCTTCTTCCTCAAGCAGCACGGGTCTCAGAAGTCAGAGCTCCTCCATGTGACCTTCGCTCTTGGCTCTCATCTTCCAACTCCTCCTTGTGACTGTTTTGTAACTACCAATTTGTGCTTCTTAACCACGTTAGGTTTTTCAAATCTAATTATGTATGATTTTAAAATCGCATCACACTTGTAAACTGAGTCATCAAAACCAACAATAAATGAAATAAACCAACACTACTCTATAAGGGAATGATGATTAAACTAAGTCCAGGATAGTACAATAAAATCTAGCTTATCCCGCTTATTCTGCATTTTTAACATACAGCAAAACTTATCTTTTAAAAAAAACTTGCCTGGCCGGTGTGGCTAAGTGGTTGAGCAATTGACCTAGGATCTAGGAGATCCCGATTGGATTCCAGGTCAGGGCACAGGCCCGGGTTGCAGGCTCGATCCCCAGCAGGGGGCGTGCAGGAGGCAGCTGATCAATGACTCTCTCATCATTCGTGTTTCTATCTCTCCCTCTCCCTTCCTCTCTCTGAAATCAATAAAAATATATTTTTTTAAAAAACAACTCATCTTTACCCTGGTCCTTGTGGCTCAGTTAGCTGGAATGTCATCCCGTACACCGAAAGGTCACGGGTTCCATTCCTGGTCAGGGAACATACCTGGGTTTCAGGTTTGCTCTCTGGTCAGGGTGAGTACAAGAGGCAATCGATATTTCTCTCTCACATCAATGTTTCTCTCTCTCTTGCTGCCTCTGTCTCTAAAATCAATTTTTAGAAATACATAAAATAAAATAAATAACAATTTTAAAACCCATCTTTATAATGTTCCCAAGTGCGAACATGGGATTCCGTTCTTCATTCCTTACAACAACCTTATGAAAAAAAGTCTGAACTATCTAATTATATAACCAGGGCAACAAAGAAGGCAAGGTCCTTATCCAAATCTCCAGGAGATTCTCTTTATTAAGATAACCCAAGTCCCACTTTCTGCTCCATGGATTCTCACCTGTTCACACCTTAGGTCCTCTACCAGTGGGAGCACAGTTCATCCATCATTGTTTTCTCACCTCATTCTGTCACCTCTGGCCAGAAGGAAACTACCAGTCTCCTCACCTGAAACTCTGAAGTCTCCCCTCATTTGGCACACTCCCCTGTGGGAGCTCTCTCTCCCTTCCCCCAGGAAGACACACTGACCCCTCTCTCTCCAAAGGATTCTCAATACCACCCCCAGGATGATTCTTCACCCTCACCAGATCCACAGACTCATAGGGGATCCAACGTCTCAGGAGGAAGTAAGGACATTTGTCACCTGTCATAGTATCTGGGGAGACAACTAAAAAGTCACATCTAACATCTGTTACATTAGTCAGACTCACAGTTACAAGAAAAAAGACTCACTCAATTCGTCTTAATTAGTGGAGCTTTGAGATAAGAATACTAATGGAATAAGGAGCTTGAGGACAGCTGTGCCCAGACCTCACAAGAACTAGAAGGCAGTTCAGAGTGTGAAACAGATCTCATGACCAGGAACGCTCGACCCCCTCAGAAAAGGAGTGCTGACTCCCATGACATGGGACAGACTGCCTCTGTTTCTGCAACCATCCCTCCTTGCCAGCTGTTACTCTTACACCCACAGGCCAGCTCTTACTCTAAACTCTGTCCATGGAACATAGTGTTATAAAAGATGTTAACAGGTGAGAGTTCTGTCATCAAATGTCTGGGAAACACTGAGTTAACACTAGACAAGCCTCATCCTGTGGAACTCTCAGGGTCTTTAAAATGCTGACACACCATGCAACTTTCTTAGAGGGGATGTACATGTAGGGTTTCCCTAATGCACTGGCCTAGGAAACCCCATTTAAAGAACATCTGTTACCTGTTACCAGCTGCAAGACCCAGCTCAGGCTCTGTGACTCGGAGCGAGACATCTTTCATCTTCTTCTTTGGCTTACTTGTGGTTATGAGGCCCCATAGCATCTGCAGACTGCCCTCTCTGTATTTTCAGGCCCTGCTCCCACAACCAACCAACCAACTCTCCCTATGTCTCAATTCTCTTAAAGAAATTGCTTATTCCGGTGTGGTCGCCATCAGGACAATTTGGGCAGATCCTTGGTATTGAGCCATCTTATAAGCTATTGACCAACCTACAGCCTGACTCACCCTGACCCGGGTGATCACCCCTCACCAGGAGAGTGGAACTAAATTCGACCTCCCACCCTTCACAGGAGACTGTGACTGAGACAGCACCATGACTGACCACTCTAAAAACACCACAGACTCTCTAACTCTTTGTGACAACCAGCCACTAACTGAAGCAGTACAGCCTTTGTAACTGGGAGACTTTTGTTAAATGTTTTTCAAGTGCCATGAGAGTCCCCCAGCCCAGTGACATGCACTGTGATCAGACCGAGACCGGTGTCCACGTAACTCCTCTAAGCTTCTCCACTGAAGAGGTAAGCCACACTTGAAGTATATATAACATTTTAAATAGATATATTTAGGTATACAGTATAGTTAAGTACTATATAGGATACATAGTATGTTAAAGTGTATATGTGTGATATATATACAGGATATATAGTATTTTAAAGTACTACATAGGATATATAGTAAGTTTTAAATATACATATTTAAGTATATAACATTGACTTCTTCCTTTAACTTACTACGTAGCTCACATGTCAAGGCTAAATTATATTTCCTTGTTTTTTATTGCTATTTACCCATATGTTTACCCATGTCTTTAACAGCTAGTAGCAAACCAATAATAAAAAACATTTTAACTTAAATAATCCAAAGTAAAAGAGTAGATACAAAAATGTCTTGTAGGCTTCTGTTTTAAAATGCTTATTTGCAACACTGAATTAAAAATGTAGGTGTGCTTTGGTCTTCCTGGCATGTGTTTCTCCCAGCCCGGCTCCTGTTAAAGAGCTCAGCCCCCAACATCTTCACCTCGGCACTCAGTCAGCCCACGTGAGGAAAGTACTGCGTCATCAACCTCAGTTCACAGACTGGGTCATAAATGTACACCTCTTCAACACTGTAAAAACATAAGCCAGCCAATGTGACTGAAGGCCAACTTAAAAAGCCATGCACACTCTTCCAGCCACTCCTTCATAGCGTTGTTTATGAGCCGTCATTAACAGACAATGGCAAGACAGATGGCTCCCCACCCAGGAGAAGTTTAGCACAGTGCAAAGTACATGACCTGAAGTCAGACAGACTAGCTCATGACTTCGAGCAGGTGTGTTAAATGTCCTACCTGTCAGCTTCCTCTCTTATTAAATTGAGATGTCGTGTAGTTTCAGAAAGAGGTTATGTACATAAAGGACTGGCGCTGTGCCCAGAATACAGTAGTTGCCCAATAAGCAGTGACAGGTGGCAGCAGCAGTAGTGGAGGTTAGTAGTGCTGGGGGTGATAGTAGAGTGGTGATGATGGTGGTGTAGGTATCTCTTTGGTTGTCTTTCTTTCTTTTTTTCTTTTTTCTTTCCCTTTTTATTCCTTTTTGTCTACCTAACGTCCCTTTCCTCTATATCCTAATAATAACACCGCATTTTCTTTGGGTAACTGCCCCCTAATTCTATGCGGTCCTGGAGGAACCGCCAATCACAGTGCCCCAGCCCCTGGCCGCGGGGACGGGCTTCTGATCCAGGCCTTTGTAGTGTTTGTTCCCCTTTCTCCTGACTACACGGCTGGGGCGTGGGGAGGCAGGGTGCGGGGAGGACAAATGGGTGAAGCAGAACCAGTCTTTGCTCAGGATTTCATAGAGAGAGGCTGAGAGAACCTCCCCTTCCCGTGGGTGCTGGGCTGGGACGATAGAAGCTGAGCTGTCCGAGGAGGCGCTGCGCTTCGCCTTCCCGCACAGCAGAGGCGCGCACTGGAAGGAGAGGACCTGGGCGGCGCGGAGAGAAGCGAAACAGCAGGGGAGAGAGGGGAAATATTTCTGTCCCTGCCTCCAGCCACGCTCCTAGATTCACCAGTTCATGAAGTCAGAAAGTCCCCACTTTAGGCTTAAACTAATTTGAATTGATCGTCTGCCCTTTGAAGTAAAAGGTTCCTGTCGAATATAAATATACTTTTTTTAAAAGAGAAAAAAACAAGAGGAGGACCAGAAAAGAGGCAATAGCCGGAGGCGTCCTCAGGGTTCATTCCGGCCCAGAGAACGGGAGCCAGCGGCGTCTGCAGCACCGCCACCCTGCGTGAGCGCGCTGACCCGGCACAGCCGCTGACACCACCCCCGGAAGACACGGAAAACCATGCAATGTCACTGCCATCTCTCTTCTTCCTTGTTATTAATCCTCACTGACTTTTTTAGAGTGGAAGGGAGGGAGGGGGAGAGAGAGAAACATCGATATGAAAGACTCATCGACTGGTTGTCTCCCACATGCATCCCGACCAGACGAGGGTTGAACCCGCAACCCAGGTACATGCCTTGACTGGGTATCGAACCCGCAACCCTTCGGTTTGCAGGCTGATGTTCTAACCACTGAGCAACACCGGCCAGGGCTCACTGCAGTCTCTTGCCCACAGCTTAGTCGGTGGAAGGAAGAAGGTGACCCCGGGTCTTGTTTCCCTGGCCAGGTTTACCCCCTGCCCCACCCTGAAATAGGGAGACAGTGGCCAGGTAGGGACCATATCACAGTGGCCTCACTGTGAAATATGAAGGAGCTTACATTTTCTCCATTAAGCCACGGAAGCCATCAAAAGTTTTAAAAAGGGTAATGACATAATTTTTGCTCTTTTTTTAAAAAATATATCTTTCTAGATTTTAGAGAGAGGAAGGGAGAGGGAGAGATAGAAACATCAATGATGAGAGAGTCGTTGATCGGCTGCCTCCTGCACACCCCCGACAGGGGATCAAGCCCGCAACCCGGGCATGTGCCCTGACTGGGAATCGAACTGGGATCTCCTGGATCCTAAGTTGATGCTCAACCGCTGAGCCACACCCGGCAGGGTGATTTTTGCATTTTTCCCTGGCCTCAGAATGGTGTCTGGATCAGAGAAGGACAGAGCTGGAAGGAGGGAGACCAGAGGAAAGTTTTAGTAGCAATCGAGTGCGTGCTTGAATGAAGACAAGCCAGCAAGGGCAGAGTAGAGAGAATGTATATTTAGCAGGTCAAATCTACAGGACTTAGTGATTGATGGTATGGGTTGAGGCCAGGGTGTGGAGGCAGAAAGAAGGGAGGAACCCAGGTCAGACAGTTACCGGACTTCAGGAACCCAGGAAAAAAGGTCTGGAACTACATACAGGGGAAAGGAAGGGGTTCGTGTTGGATGGAACATGCTCAGTTGGAGAATCCATGGGAACATCCAGGTGAAGACGTGCAGTAGGAAATTAGGTCATCGAAGTCACGGAATCCGTGATTGTGGGCATGTTACTTAAATTCTTAGAGCCTCAGTCTCCTTATTTGTCAAGTGGGAATAATATTCTCTTCTCAGAGGTTTTAATTAACTTTCCCAAGTCTGCCCAGCATAAAACATTGTCCTTAAATGAAGAAAAAGAAGAGATAGAAGGTCTTAATTACTTTGAGAGTGACATTCCCAAAAGGCCTCTGATCCTGGGGGAGACTTCTGCTCTCCCCAGTCACCCACGCGCCTACTCCAGCCTTGTCCTTGGAAAGCCCAAAGACATGTGAAGCTCAGGGTTTGCCCTGAGGGTTTTCATGCAACTCGGCCTACTTAAGGGTTCGAGCCCACATTTTGGCCTTTGCACCTGTTGTCCCTTCTGCCTAGAACACCCTTTTCCCACTGGTTTGCCCAAGGAACACCTTGAAGACTTACTTTCTATCACCAGCCCCTCGATGTTTCATGTGCTTAATCTCCGTTGAGCAATTCAAATGTCATCTTGCAATAAGTCTTTCTTCCTTTGGTCACCAGATTGTCCCTTAAGTAGCTGAAGTCTGTGGGCCTTACCTATAATGCTGGCTGACACAACTTGAAACGATCTGAATTTAGACACCATTGAGGTGCGTGCTGGTTACTAAGCTGTAATCTCCCAGCTCCAAACCTATTTCTCCATGCCCCGTGCTACTGGGGCTGGGACTCTGCAAGCCACATTTCCACTTGGCCAGCGGTCTTTCCGTTAGGCTTTGCCAAAAAGGAGGGCAAGAGGGAGACTGGGAGGCTAGAGGAAGTAGAAGGGACTCCTTCCTGCAAAGTTTCAGTCCCCCTATAGCAGCATTTACATTTAGTGTGCAGTTTTCCCAGTGCTTGTAGTACCACCTTCATCCCAGACGGTGCCTGCTTCTTAGATCCTAGAGGTCTGGTTCTCAAACCCACAGGCTCTCTTCTCCAAGCTCAGAAATACCGGTCACAGCAGAGCTGTGCCTCCTGCTCCTCATAGGTTGGGCTCCACTCCACAGGGCCCCTCCTCCAAGTTGCTAAATTTTAATAGTCCAGTCTTTGTTCCCTAAGCCCTGTGAATGTGACCTGCTTCCTGCCGTTGACTTGAACTGACTTAACTGAACAACGATGGTACCAGGTGTTTTTAATTTAAGCATATAATTGGCTTGGATCCTTATATTTTATAGGATTAATGAGTCACCTTCGCCTGGGGTTCCCCAGCTCCTGAGTGTCTGTTTACCCTTAATGTGTTCCTGTAGCCCAATCCCTAAATGCCTGGCTACCTTGATGTAATTAGGCTGCCCAGCCCCCCTGCATGAATTCTTTCCAGATTCAGGACTCCACCAGGTGACCCCGTTCATGGACAGCCCAATGCAATAGCCTAAGGCAACAGGACATGGACCTAGCAGAGGCATCTGTTGTGATGTGCTACTAGGGTCTCTCTCTCCCCACTGGCAAGATTTTAGAAAAATACTCCCCAGGACCAACACTTGAGTCCCATGGAATATAGGTGGCATGAAAAGGGAAAATCTAGGTGGTATGCTTGGGCAAGGAATGCCTTACAGTCCCTCTAGCTGAGAGCAACATCGAGCTCTGAGTTGAGAGGGCATTCTCCCCGACCTCACAGATGTCACATGGATGTCTCCGTGAAAACCCTAGGCCACTGGGGACATATGATACTGGGACTCAGCCATATCGCCCTGGGACCCAGTGCGTGACAGCAGGACCCTAAGGGTATCCTATGGAGGTGGCAAAGTGGCAGCATTGCCAGGCTGGAGGGTGTTCACATACGTACACATGGGAAAAGCCTCCTGGAGGGCCTCAGAAATATCTCACAGGGTGTAGTCCTGCTGGAGTGAGTGAGATAAGAGCCCACTCCATTTGGGTCATTATGATTGATGTGATTCCATTTGTACTAACAGGTAGTTATCTTGGGTCACGTGTGAAATGTTGCCTAATCTTAAACATGTTGCATCTTTGACAATAAAAGGGCCCCAGGTTTGCTATGTCAGCCAAAACATGCTGCCTTGTTTAAACATAAGGAGTCTTCATTTTCCTCTGACCAAGAAATGTTCAACATACTTTTATTTAGGCAATAAATCTGTACAAGTGCAAAAGCAAATAGGGGTTCAGATGCAAATTGAACTTCAGATGCAAACTGAATTCAAATCAAGTTCTACGAAGCAAAAGCCAGTGGGAAAACATAAAAATGTGTCGCTGTGGCAGGGCTGGATATCAGGACGTGGGATTGTCTCTTTTTGCTCAGCTACTATCACATGTTAATACTAAATCCAATACTATCCATGATTCGATACTTTGATAATTCTGTCACTGTGTCTTTTTGTCTCTGTTATACCCAGAGGACATGCCAATAGGCTTCCACTTTGGACAAGTCAGAAGTGACTTGACTTGACTTTGAGGGTTCCTCAAATTTATAAGTAATGATTCTTTGAAGGCAGGAAGTCATCCTGGCTGGTGTGGCTCAGTTGGTTGAGCGTTGTCCCATACTCCAGAAGGTGGTGGGTTCCATCTGCAGTCAGGGCTTTTGAGGGAGACAGCTTATTGACGTTTCTCTCTCATATTATGTTTCTCTCTCTTTCTTTCTCTCTCCCTCACTTTCTCACTTTCTCTTTCTAAATATCAGTTTTTTTATTATTGTTTTTTTAATATATCTTTATTGATTTCAGAGAGAGGAAAGGAGAGGGAGAGAGAGAGAGAGAGAGAAACATCAATGATGAGAGAGTCATTGATCGGCTACAGCCCACAACCCGGGCATGTGCCCTGACCGGGAATCGAACCCCAATCTCCTGGATCCTAGGTCGATGCTCAACCACTGAGCCACGCCTGGCCTGGCTAAATATCAGTTTTTTTAAAGTTTAAATAAAGGAGGTCTATTTTATCCTGATTTCTACTAATGGTTAAGGTATCCTTCCGGGACGTACAGAAAAATTAGTTTTGGTTTCTTCTAACATAGCTTGCCTACAGTTTTGGTCAACTGTGCTTGAGGAATGAGACTGTTTAAAGTACTCCATGACAGATGTTTTTCTCTCTCTCAAATTCATTAAAAGGGAAACTAAATGTCTTGGCTAAGGAAAGAGCTGATTGTCTACTAAATTTATAGATGAAAACACCTCTTGGCCAACCCAGAGCTCCTTGAGTCAAAAGGGAAGTTCAAGGCCACTGCTTTTGCAGATAAATCGGTTTAGTCAAGGAAACAGTGCAGATCTGACAAGAAAAAAATGGCATGCTCAAGAGAAGATGAATTTTTACCATATTTCATTATGGAAGTCCACAGTGAAAGAAAAATGACTTCATCAATCCACTCTAGGAGCCCTGGTGAGGCTGAGAATAAAAGAAGAAAAACCCTGGAACAGGCTTCCTGTCACCCAAGTTGCATCTATCAGTACAGGGAAGCTTCAGAGAGGCACCTGCAATCACAGCTGACAGTGGATAAATCACAATTATTAAGACCTTATTAGCTATTGCCCGAGAGTTAAAGAGGGTCATTTGCCTCTATCAGGGAGCAATCGATTGCTTTGTATGGGCTATAACTTATAAGGCCAAGGTCAAGGTATGGTGATGGAAAATTAGGTTAGCTATCAAACATCCTCCAGCACCAATCCTTCTTATCTGAATGAGATTGCTATAAACTATTAGCCCTGTTATATTTTGTAGGAAATATAACAAAATCCAAAAGCATAGTGAGCCCTCTGATGGATAATACGGTATATCAGAAAAAACTAGACAGATTGAACTTTCTTCACCTGATAAGAAGAGAAAATTGAATTTACTCTGCCTTGATGCACATGGTTAATTCTTCAGACCAGCAAGTACTCATCAAAATGGGGCAAAAGACACTTTATAGAGGAAAGATTCTCTTCTTCTCCTTGTCTCTCTTCTTGCTATGATGCAAGAGGACCCATGCCTTAAATGAAAGTATCACAAGTAGCCCATGAGGTTGGCACTGACCAATGTGAGGGGGTAATTCTGTCATAGTGTCTTTTTGTATCTGTAAATAATCACCAAGAAACAAACTACAAATATGTATATGTATATGTGTATATATATATGTGTGTGTGTGTGTATACATATATATACTCCTCAACTGCCTAACTAAAAGATGTCTTATAACATTTTAGAGTTGTCAGAAAATATTAACAATTAATAATTGCCCGAATTACCGAAAATATTCCCATTTAAAAGTTAGGGGGAAATCTTGTGATAGTTGGTAAAAGTAAAAGTAGCTGTGGTTTAATTCATAAAAATGGTTTTGTGTATTTTTGGTATTTCTGTTTTTCTTACAGAATAGTTACTTTAATTTTATGGGCATAACAAATGGCTTCTGTTTTATGTATACTGAAGTTTTTATACCTAGCATTGTACCAACTAGAAATATCTATAAATCGGCATTTTCATACTGATTGCAACAAATATTCAACCAACAAACCTACCTATGTCCTTTTTTGGCAATTTCAAAAACTTGGAAAAAGATAAGACAAAAAGACAAATATTAATGTCATCTCTGATGACTATCTTTAGCATAGTTGAATCAAACAAGGAAAAAATAATCAATTTCCTAAACTTTAGAAAAGCATAAAGTTTTATTAAGTCCATGAAAAATAACAAATATTTCGCCCCTGCTGGTATGGCTCGCTTGATTGGAGTGTCATCCCGTACACTGAAAGGTCCCAGGTATGATTGCTGGTCAGGGCACATACCCAGGTTGCGGGTTTGATCCCAAACAGGAGGCAATGGATTGATGTTTCTCTCTCTCACTTCTTCTCTCCTAAAAAAAAAAATCAATAAAAACATATCTTTGAGTGAAGATTAAAAATAAATAAGTAACAGATATTTCTCAAATGAATCTTGTTTAGAAATGTCAGGCGTTAGAGATTGTTCTTAAAAATCATTAGATAATGAGAATGAGTCTGATCAATTCTCCAGGTGCACAAAGGGAAAGAAGAAAATGTAAGTCCAGAGTTATCTCTGAATTCTCAGCTAGTTGAACAAACCTACATTATTAAGTCAAATTTTTCTTAAATCAAAACTAAATTTTTCCATAGGTTTCTATAGAGGCAAAAGCAGGAAGCTGCAGAAGCACATAGGCATGAAAATTTACAAGCGTTCAAAATCTTTTACTTTGCAATCTACCGCTGCTCTCTCCCACTACTACTGAACACTATCATCTGCTGAAATGATCCACTGGAAATGCTAGATTTATCATCTGTTACATCTCAAAGTCTTACTAGCTTACATATATTTATTTTTTTAATTTACTGGGATGACATTGGTTAATAGGATCATATAGGTTTCAAGTGTACATTTCTTTTTTTTATATATATATATCTTTATTGATTTCAGAGAGAGGAAAGGAGGGGGAGAGAGAGAGATGGAAACATCAATGATGAGAGAGTCATTGATCCGCTGCAGCCCGCAACCCGGGCATGTGCCCTGACCAGGAATCAAACCCTGATCGCCTGGATCCTAGGTCGACGCTTAACCACTGAGCCACGCCCGGCCGGGCTCAAGTTTACATTTCTATGACACAAGATCTGTATATTGCACTGTGTGCCCCCCACCCAAAGAGAAGCCATCTTCCATAACCATATATTAGGCCCCCTCCACCCCCACACCCTCACTCCCTTCCCTCTGGCAACCACTACACTGTTGTCTGTATCCATGAGTTTCAGTTTTATATCCCACATATGGGTGAAATCAATGGTTCTTGGCTTTTTCTGGCTGACTTCTTTCACTTAGCATAGTATTCTCAAGGTCCATCCATGTTGTCACAAATGGCAGTTTCATCCTTTCTTATGGCTGAGTAGCATTCCATCGTGTACATGCACCACATCTTCTTTGTCCAGTCCTCTATCGCAGGACCCTTTGTCTCCATGTCTTGGCCACCGTGAATAATGCTGCAATGAACATAAGGGTGCCTATATCTTTGAGAATACATGTTTTTGAATTTGAGGGATAGATATCCAGGAGAGGGATTGTTGCATCATATGGCAACTCTATTCTTAATTGTTCGAGGAAAGTTGCCAGACTGTTTCCACAGTGGCTGTACCAGTCTACATTCCCACCAGCAGTGAATGAGGGCTCCCTTTTCTCCACAACCTCTCCAACACTTGTTATTGCTTCTTGTTGATAATATCCATTCTAACAGGTGTGAGGTGGGATCTCATTGTCGTTTTGTTTGCATTTCCCTAAAAGCTAGTGAAGTTGAACATCTTTTCACATATCTGTAGGCTGTTTGTATGTCTTCTTGGGAGAGGTGTCTGTTCAGGTCCTCTGCCCATTTTTCAAATGAATTCTTTGTTTGTTTGGTGTTGAGTTTTATGAGTCCTTTATGTATTTTGGATATTAACCTCTTGTAGGAGCTGTTGTTTGCAAATATCTTCTCCCATTCGGTCAGTCGCCTCTCTGTTTTGTTGTCAGTTTCTTTTGCTGTGCAGAAGCTTTATAGTTTGATGTAGTCCCATTCACTTATTTTTGCCTTTACTTCCCTTGCTTTTGGGGTCAAATTCAGAAAGTGTTCTCTTGACCAAGGTCCATAAGTTTAGTACTTATGTTTTCTTCTATGTAATTTATTGTTTCAGATCTTATATTTAGGTCTTTGATCCACTTTGAACTGATTTTTGAACATGGGAACAAACTATAATCAATTTTCATTCCTTTGCATGTGGCTTTCAGTTTTCCAAGCACCACTTATTGAAGAGGCTTTCTTTTCTCTGTTATGCATTTCTGGCTCCTTTGTCGAAAATTATTTGCCCATATACATGTGGTTTTATTTCTGGGCTCTCAGTTATGTCCCATTGATTTGTGTGTCTGTTTTTCTGCCAATACCATGCTGTTTTGATTATCGTAGCTCTGTGTATAATTTGAAGTCAGATATTGTGATACCTCGGGCTTCACTCTTTTTTCTCAGGATTGCTTTGGCAATTCAGGGTCTTTTGTGGTTCCATACAAATCTGATGATTTTTTTGTTCTATTTCTTTAAAAAAATGACATTGGGTCCGGCTGGGCTTGGCTCAGTGGTTGAGCATCAACCTAGGATCCAGGCGATTGGGGTTCGATTCCCTGTCAGGGCACATGCCCAGGTTGCGGGCTCGATCCCCAGTTGGGGGTGTGCAGGAGGAGGCTGATCAATGACTCTCTCATCACTGATGTGTCTCTCTCTCTCTCCCTCTCCTTTCCTCTCTCTGAAATCAATAAAGATATATTTTTTAAAAATTAAAATTAAATAAATAAGTGACATTAGGATTTTAATAGGGATTGCGTTGAATATGCATATTGCTTTGGGTAATATGGCCATTTTAACTATCTTGATTTTTTGAATCCATGAACACAGAATATCTTTCCATTTCGTTGTGTCTTTTTCAATCTCTTTTAATCATGCTTTGTAGTTTTCAGTATATAAGCCTTTCACATCCTTTGTTAAGTTTACTCCTAGGTATTTTATTCTTTTGGTTACAATTGCAAAAGGAGTTGTGTGGTGGGTTTTCATTTCTTTTTCTGAAGTTTCATTGTTAGTATACAGAAAAGCAATGGATTTTTGCACATTGATTTTGTATCCTGAAGCTTTACTGTTTTTATTATTTCTTTTTTTTTTAAATATATCTTTATTGATTTCAGAGAGAGGAAGGGAGAGGGAGAGAGAGAGAGAGATAGAAACATCAATGATGAGAGAGTCATTGATCGGCTGCCTCCTGCATGCCCCCGACTGGGGATTGAGCCCACAACCCGGGCATGTGCCCTGACTGGGAATCGAACCATCATCTCCTGGATCCTAGGTCAATGCTCAACCACTGAGCTACGCCAGGCCGGGCTGTTTTTATTATTTCTAATAGTTTTTTGGTGGGGTCTTTAGGGTTCGCTGTGTACAGAATAATGTCATCTGCAAACAGTGACACATTTACTTCCTCCTTCCCTATTTGGATGCCTTTTATTTCATTCTCTTCCCTTATTGCTCTGGCTAGGACTTCCAGAGCTATGCTGAATAAGAGTGGTAAGAGTGGGCATCCTTGTCTTGTTCCTGATTTTAGAGAAAAAGCTTTCAGTTTTTCATATGATGTTGTATGATATTGGCTGAGGGTTTGTCATATATGGCCTTTATTATGTTGAGGTACTTTCCTTCTATACCTATTTTTTTTCAGTGTTTTAATCATAAATGGATGTTATGTCTCATCAAATGCTTGTTCTACATCTATTGATAAGATCATATGATTTTAATCCTTTCTTTTATTAATGTGGTGTATTGCATTGATTAATTTGCATATGTTGAACCATCCTCGTGTCCCTGGAATGAACCTCACTTGATCATGATGTATTATTTTTTTGATGTACTGCTGTGTTGGATTTGCTAGTCTTTTGTTTAGGATTGTGCATCTGTATTCATCAGAGATATTGATCTGTAGTTTTCTTTATTTGTGTTACCCTTGCCAGGTTTTGGTATCAGGGTTATATTGGCCTCATAAAATGTGTTAGGAAGTATCACCTCTTCTTCAATTTTTTGGAAGAGTTTGAGAAGATTCAAATCTTTTTTGAATGTTTGGTGGAAGTCACTGGTAAAGCCACCTGGTCCTGGACTTTTATTTGGGAGGTTTTTGATGGTTGTTTCAATTTCCTCACTGCTGATCAGTCTATTTAAATTTTCCAGTTCTTCATGATTTAGTCTAGGAAGATTATATATTTCTAGGAACTTGTCCATTTCTTCTAGGTTATTGAATTTGGTGGCATACAGTCTTCCATAGTATTCTAGTATGATCCTTTCACCAGCTTACATATCTTTCTAATTACTCAATGACAATTTATGTCTGCTCTAATATTCTTTCAGTTGTAAGTATAACTTTTGACCAAAATTTTGTATTTAAATTATTGTGATCCTCCACTACCATATCAAATTAAAATGAAACAAAACTCTGATTTCACTGCTAATTGTAATAAGTTTTAGGGGATTTTGGTAAGGTATAAGAGCTTCCTAGATTTAATTACATTTTTATATTATTTATGCTTGAGGATTTAGTGAAAACAAGTAAGTATCTTTTTCATTTTTTCTTTTTTTTTCAGATAATATCTTAAAGGGGAAAAAGTTGTCCTGCTAGCTAAACTTTAATGGTAAATAATAAAGTAGGCTGTTACTTTCCAGGCTCCTAACTAAAAGACTGATGTTTCAGGGAAGCCTCTTTTTTTAAAAAAATTAGTATGAGAGATGGCGGGAATGGAGAGAGAGCAAAGGCAAATCCCCAGCAACCCAAAGTCTATTTTTCAACTTTTTTATGTGTTCTTTATTTTTTATTTCATAATATATTATGAACATCTTTCCAAGTCTTTTCAGAGAGAGCTCATTCTTTTCAATAATTGTAAGGCATTTCATTGCATAGATGTACTATAACTTACCTATCAATCCCTACTGACCAACACTGGTGATGTTTCCAGTTTTTCACTGTTAAAAACATACTTTGAGAAAAAAAAGAAAAAAGAAAAAAAAAAAACATACTTTGAGAAACACTGTCCTGGAGGGTAGAATGAGAAAAAGGAGGGAACAATTTTCATTAGTGTTTGTCAAATTTAGTTTATTTAGTATTTAATTTCTGTGAGTATCACCCATAGAATAAAATCTCAACATATAATCTTTATACACACACACACACGTTTACAAAGTTTCCCTTTCTAAGGAAAAAATTAAATTTTGTAACAAATTTATGAATCCATAATTTTTCTTAAACACCATTCATTTTCCATCAAATTTAGTGTTAAAAATTTTAACTCTGAAAAGTTATTTGTTTTGAATAATTACATTAGCTAGGTATCACACAACATATTTAAATTAGGAGCACTTTTAAAACTCTATTTTGTTGAGTCTGAATGAATAATTTGTACTTGCTTTAAAAATATTAGAGAAATTTTAAAAAACAATACTATAATTCTCATACACTGCTTATAGGAGTATAAATTAGCATAGTAGAATAGATAAACAAGTCATAGTATATATTCATAAAATGGAATACTATATATAGCAATGAAAATGGATGAATTACAGTTATATGTAAGAGCAGGATTAATTGCACAAGCATAAGCAAAAGAAGTAAGGTACAGTGCGTAAAGCATTCTCCATTTATATAAATTTCAAAATTAGGCAAAGCTAAACTATATTATTTTATGGATGCCTATACAGGTGATAAAATCTAAAAAAAAAAAAAAAAAGAGAATTATTATCAAGAAGTCAAAATAGTGGTTACTTGTGAGCTACACAAACAAGCTCTAAATGTAATTTTTAATTTTCTAGTAGTTACATTAAACAAAGAGGAAAAACATGAAATTAATATACTGTATATTTTATTAACCCAATATATTCAAAATATTATCATTGTAATATGTAATCAATTTTAAAAATTGTTAATGAAGCACTTTATATTCTTTTTTTATACTGTCTTCATAATCCCATGTGAATTTTACACTTACAGCACATCTGAATTCCAAATAGCCCACATTTCAAGTGCTTAGTAGTCAAGTGTGCCCAGTGGCTACCATAACGGACAGCCAAGTTCTAGCAAATATGAGAGTCAGGAAAGAAGTTACCTCTACAGGGGAGAAGCAGAATAGTAATTGAGAAGGACACATGGGGACTTCTGGGGAACTGGCATTGTTATCTTTCTTGATGAGTGTTGGTGACATGACTGTTTGCTTCATAAGTATTCATTTAACCATAGTGTGAATTTTATGAACATTTTTTAATGTACTTTGTTTCATCAAATAAATGTGGGGGAGAAAAGGGGACATCTGTAATACTTTCAACAATAAAGATAATTTTTTTTAAGTTTTAAAAATATGAAAGTATATCCTTGCACATTTATCACTATAAATGTGTACAAATATTTCTGAAGGACAAATTTATAAAAGTGTAACTACTGGATCAAATGATATAAACATTAAAACATCCAATAGTACTAAACTGGCTTCCAGATGCTTGTACCAATTCCCACTCCAACCAATAATGAGTGAAAACTCCCATTTCTCTATATACTTACCTACACTGGCTTTTATCAATTTTAGGACATTTCGCAAGTTCTGTGTGAGAAGATATTTGAAGAGGTAGGGTCACTCAATGACAATTTCAAGAAATTACAAAATATTCCATTCGGTACAAATTCTCCTTGAGCATGCACTAGCACTAACGGTCAGGTTGCTGGTCCTTCTGGTGCCTTTGAAACAGACGGGCCCCTGCATCCTTGAGCTGCCATTGCCCTGCACCAGCAACTGCCCCCTGCAGCTGGACAGCATTTGAAACAGCCTTCCCCTGGGAGTGCACACACCAGCCTTCATTCTGTCTGCACATTTTTGCCTTCACCTCAGGGCTGTATCATGCCGTCAAGCTTTGGCTTGAGTGGTAGCCAAATGCAAGTCCTCAAAACCAACGATGACCTTGACTCCACTGAATGAAAAATCTTTCCATCTTGGCACTAATCCAACCTTTCTCCTCTAAAGTGTTATCACAGTCTTGTTTCCCTTCCTGTGACATTTCTAAGTGTTTAAAATCTATGTTTGGGACTCACCTAATAAAACTGCCTTC
Organism: Miniopterus natalensis; assembly: GCF_054644295.1. Taxonomy (NCBI): domain Eukaryota; kingdom Metazoa; phylum Chordata; class Mammalia; order Chiroptera; family Miniopteridae; genus Miniopterus; species Miniopterus natalensis. The sequence continues at coordinate 77,693,838 of NC_142081.1, forward strand.
GGAGATGGATTATCAGCCATGCAAGAAAAATGAGTCTCATTACCCTGTAACCATAAAATATTCCTTTATTTGTCAGATTCTTCTCTCTCTCTACCTCCCCTTCTCTTTCCTCCTCCCTCCCTCCCTCTCTCTCTTTCTCTCTCTCTCTCTCCTATTCCCCAACATTGCTTAGCTTAGTTCTGATCTCTCCTTTCTTCCTCTTCAATTTGAGCCCACAGCCTGAGGATCCCAGGGCTTCACAGTCCCCAGGCAAGATGCCCCAGGCCCAAAAGGTGGACAGCAGAGAAGTAAAGGACCCTGGAGACAAATTGAGACTTAACTGCAGAAGGATTTACCCAGAGCTTAACAAGCAGATCTGTGCAGGAGAGCTTCCATGTTTAGTGCTGATTTGCTGGCAAGAGTCAAATACATGGGCACAAACAACTTGGCACCCCAAGTGGAATGCTCAAAAATCAGTCTGGCCTGCTTGTAATTTTCCCTAAATTAAGAAAAGGAAGCTGTCTGGTATTGTAGAACTACAACTGTAGAAAAGCATAACTGACTAGTAAGTATGTCCAAGCTCTGTTGCAGATCTCCTGGATCAGAATAATCAGGACGGTCCTCCTGGTTAGGAGCCACTTAAAGGGAAGCACAGAGTTTCCTAATGGCCCTGGGCATAAATCTGCTCACATGCACAGGCTCATCACTTGTTAGTATGTGACCTTTCAAAGTCTCTATGCACCTTGCGTTCCTTATTTGTAAGCTAGAGATGATGATTACCAGGCAGGACTACTTTAAGGATTCTGTGTATAAAGTATTTGCATATAATAGCATCTCAATGAGTAGTTATTAAAATAATAAGATGATGATTTTAACAAAAATTGATGTGTCCATCCAATTTTCCTAAAAATTTTTTTACAATAAGCTCATATTTTTATACTTAGGGGGGAAAAATAAAGCTACTTCTATTTGTAATGGGTCCTGCTTTTTCAAGAGTCTAGCCTTTAAGTATCCATTATAGAAACTGCTATTAAAATTCTAAAGAAACAGGAAAATGGGTGTCACTTTCATGGAATAGGAACTGAGGGAAAAAATAATTTTTATCTCTTTGAAATGTAAGTTTTTTTCATCCCAGTTGTATTTACAGATACTGAAATAGAAATAAACAAGATAGACACAAGATCTACTCTCAAAGTTTTTGTAGACTAATGGATACAAACGATTTATAACAGACATCGCTAAACTTGTGCTAAGTGACACTGCTCCCTCACCTGGTCTGGAGGGACACAGAGGTTTCTTGAGGAAGAGACACCTTTGCTGGTAGACAAGGGAAAATCTAGGAGAGTGGGGAAGCACTCAAGGGGCAGAGGAAAGAACCTGGGTAAACACCCTGAGGTGGGAAGAGGGCCCAGGGAGGGATGGGGAGAGGGTTGACAGTCCCATGGAAAAGCTTCTAAAGCACAGAATGGGGATCATCCAGGCCTTGTGGAAATGTTAAGGATTTGGGACTGAGTCTCAAATGCAGTAGAAAACCATGGTGGGTTTCGGGTGGAAGTGACAGACACGACCTAACCTGTTCTTTCAGAGATCAGTCTGGGTGCATCATGAAGAACAGATGTCGTGACATAGTAAGAAAAACATATTTGGTCTTCGTCCTAGGTTCCTGGCACAGAGCTTCTAAAACCCTTGGAATTTCCTGAGTGATAAAGGTGAGAGAATTGTTTTTTGTTATTCAACCGTACCTGTGTTTAAGTTAATGAGGGACTCATGATGGAACCCTAGATAGCTTCAGGATGGGGGCTGGAGGAACCAACCTTGTGATTAGAGTGTTGGAACTTTCAGCCCCACCCCGATCCCTCGCCTCCAGGGTGAGGGAAGTTTCTGGAGATTGAATTTAATTACCAATGACCAATGATTAAGCCAATCATCTCCACATAAAGAAATCTCCAATTAAAACCCTCAATAATGGGGATGGGAGAGCTCCTGGGTTGGTGAACACACTGAGATGTTGGGAAGGTGGTACACCTGGAGAGAGCATGGGAGCCCTGTGCCCCTTCCCACATACCTCACTTTATGCATCTAGTCCATTTAGCTGTCCCTGAGTATTCCTTATGATAAACTAGTAGTGGCAAGTAAAGTGTTTTCCTGAGTTCTAACAAATTATCAAGGCTAAGGAGGGGGTAATGAGAACTTCCGATTTATACCCGGTAGGGAGAGGTACAAGAGGGCCAGGCTCTCCATTCACATTGGAAGTGGGGGTAGTCTTGTGGGACTGGATCCTTAACCTGTGGACTCTGATGCTATCTCCAGGGAGATAGTGTCAGAATTTAATTGAAATGTAGGACACTCAGCTGGTGTCAGAGAATTGGTTTGGGTAGGAGGGAAAAAGCCCATACATTTGGTCTTGGAAGTGTTCTGAGTACAGAAAAAGAGCTTTAAATGGAGTAATGGTAGTGCAGGTAAGAAAAAATAATAAAATAAAAAGGGGGCAGTTCAGATCAGTTAGTTAGGAGGTGAAATCAACAAAACCTGATGGTTGATTGGAAATGGCAAATTGGGGAAAGGGAAGCAATAAGGGTAAATCCTAGATTTCTGATTTTGGTAACTGAGCTTGGGAATACCATTTATTGAGCTGGGGAACAATAATGCAGGGTCAGGTCTTAGGAGCCAAAAAGGAAATTAAGGTGCCCAATACATAGCAGGAACTAAAAATACGTGCTAAGAAACGAGGTCTGAATTGCATTATAAATTTGGAAGTGGTCAGCCTAGACGTGTGTAATCAGTATGTCCCAAGACCCCACCACCTCTACCAAGGCACATCTCCTTGAACATCTAAATTGCTTCATCCTTTCCCAGGACCCTCCTTCAGGAATACCCAAAGACTCTCAGGGCTGCCCACACTGGCCCAGCTTTCCCAGCCCACATGTGTCTCTTGCTACCACCATAGTGAGGGCAGACAGAGGACTGGGATGTGCCCTGCAAGGCAGTCTACCAACGCTGACTTCTCTGTGGCCAGACCTACAGGCTGCCTCCAGCACCTGCTCCCTGGAGGGCAGAATCAGAGGCCAGTTTTGCCACCAAAGTACTTGAAAGCACTCCCAGCATCTCTCCACCTGGGGAGCTGAAGTGACTTACCTGCTTGGAAATTTGGGAAGAACTGGGAATGTAGGACCCATATCCACCCGTCTTCTTGGGAATGAGCTACCTCCAGGGAACACCAATTCAGCTGCTCCTCAGAAGTTGACTCTTTCTCCCCTGCCCTGGTCCATCACTGCCTGTGGCAGAGAAATTCTGCCTAATTCTCGACTTAGAGATGAACAAGCCCATTTGAACAACAGATCTAAAATACAGCATGCCCTTTGACAGTAAAAAGATGGTATTTGGGCCCATTGCGGTATCTAGTACATAATGTTTCTTGAGATAGGCCTGTAATGCTATGAATTTTCCTCTCAGGACTGCTTTCGCCGTGTCCCATAGGTTTTGGGTTATTGTCTGTTTATTTTCGTTACTTTCCATGAAGTGTTTGATTTCTTCCTTGATCTCCTTGGTAACCCATTCATTGTTTAATAACATGCTATTTAGCCTCCATGCGTTTGAATATTTTTGAGTTTTTTTATAGTGGTTGATTTCTAGTTTCATGGCACTGTGATCCGAGAAGATGCTTGATATGATTTCAATCTTCTTATATTTGTAGAGACTTGCCTTGTGCCCTAACATGTGGTCTATTTTTGAGAATGTTCCATGTGCACTTGAGAAGAGTGTGTATTCTTCTGCTTTGGGGTGAAATGTTCTGTAAATGTCAATTAAATCCATTAGGTCTAGTGAGTCATTTAAGGTCTGCATTTCCCTGTTGATTTTTTGTCTTGATGATCTGTCCAATGCTGACAGTGGGGTGTTAAAGTCCCCCACTATGATTGTGTTGCTGTCAATCTCCCCCTTAAAGTCCACCAATAAATTTTTTATATATTTAGGTGCTCCTGTATTGGGTGCATAAATGTTTATAAGGGTTATTTCCTCCTGTTGGATTGATCCCTTTAGTAATATGTAGTGACCATCTTTGTCTCTTGTTATGGTCTTTATTTTGAAGTCTGTTTTGTCAGAGATAAGAATTGCTACTCCAGCTTTCTTTTCCTTTCCATTTGCATGGAATATTTTACTCCATCCCTTCACTTTTAGCCTGTGTGAGTCTTTTGCTCTCAGGTGGGTCTCTTGTAGACAGCATATATTTGGGCCCTGTTTTCTTATCCATTCAGCTACCCTTTGTCTTTTGATTGGCCCATTTATTCCATTTACATTTAAGGTTACTATTGATATCAACTTATTTAATGCCATTTTTCCCCTTTATGCTGATGTACCTTTCTCTCACTATTCCTTCTCTTTCTTAAAGCAGTTCTTTTAGCATTTCTTGCAATGCTGGTTTAGTGGTACTGAACTCTTTTAGCCTTTTTTTTTTGTCTGGGAAGCTTTTTATTTCACCTTCAAATTTAAATGATAGCCTTGCTGGAAAAAGCAATCTTGGTTGCATGTTCTTGCTTTTCATTACTTGCAGAACTTCATGCCACTCCCTTCTGGCCTGAAGAGTCTCTGTTGATAAATCAGCTGTCAGCCTTATGGGGGTTCCCTTGTAGGTCACTGCTTATCTCTCTCTTGCAGCCCTTAATATTTTCTCTTTGTCCTTGACATTTGTCATTTTAATTATGATGTAACTTGGAGTGGGTCTCTTTGGGTCCCTCTTGTTTGGAACCCTCTGTGCTTCCTGAACTTGTGTGGCTTTCTCCTTCACCAGCCTAAGGAAGTTTTCTATCATTATTTCCTCCACCAAGTTCTCTATCCCCTACTCTCTTTCCTCCCCCTCTGGCACTCCTATAATGCGAATGTTGTTTCACTTCATGTTGTCCCAAAGCTCCCTTAGACTGTCCTCATGCTTTTTAAGTGTTTTTTCTTTTTGCTGCTCTGATTGTGTGATTTTTTTCTAGTATGTCTTCTAAGTCACTTATTCTATCCTCTGCTTCATTGAGCCTACTTTTAATTCCTTCCAGTGCATTCTTGATATCAGATACAGCATTCTTTATCTCTGTCTGAGTTTTATTTATGGTATGTATCTCTTTTTTCATGTTTTCACTAAGGTTCTCGATCTTATCATCTAGAGTCTTCTTAAGTTCCTTGAACATCTTCATCATCCATACTCTGAACTCCATTTCTGATAATTTGCTTAACTCCATCTCATCAACGTCTTTTTCTGGCGATGTTTCCTTTTCTTTAATTTGGGGGTTGTTTCTTTGTCTCCTCATTTTAGTAGGTCTTAGTGTATCTATATATTATATTTGCTGTCTCCCAGTCTTGTGGGATGGGATTTTGTCTTGTGGGTCCAGTGGAGCCCAGAGGTGTGTTTTCCTTACACCTCTGAGCTCTTTGCTCTAGGCGTGTCCCTCTTGTGGGTGCCCCTTTTGTGGTTTCTTTATGTTCTCCTGTTGTGGTTGGGTCTAGATTGTTGTTGTTCAGTCCTTGGGAGGACCCTCCTCTCAAGTTGGCTAACTGTGTCTCAGCCCCAACCTCGACACGTAAGCTGTTGTACAGGTGCTGGCAAGGCAGGACAATATACAACTAAAATTCCAGGAAAAAAGAGGTATCTTACAAAATATCTTGACAGTCACAATGAAAACAACCCACGTGAAAATAGAACTGGGAGAATGAAGGGAGAACACACACACACACACACACGAAAAAAAATGCTTAAAACAAAAGAAAGAGAGAAAGAAAAGCAACGCTTAGAGAGAGAGAGATGTATATTGTTGTTAATACCGGTGAAAATTTAGAAAATAATAATAAACTAAAATGTAAAAAATAGAGAAGCTACTGGGAGATAACAGAAGCAGAGAAAAGATTCTCAAAGAAGGGCCAGCACAAAATTAAGGGAGAGAATAGGAATAGGATAGTAGTTGAAAATGAGAAAACAAAAATACAATAAAGAGAATAAGAGAAACTAACAATCGGACAGGAAGACAGAAAGGAGCATAATGAAAGAATGAAAGAAAAAAGAAAAAGAAGAAAAAAGTTATGCCAATGGATTGAGAGGAGAGAGAAAGATAAAGCCCAGGCAGGCAGGGAGTCCGGTAAGAGATTTGGGCGAAACTATAGAGGAAAGCAGTAAACTTGGTTATAATGATAAAGTCCTAGTCATTAAGCAGGGATATCAAGAAAGTCTTGATATTAGAAGCAAGGATAAAACAAAACAAAGCAAATAACCAAAACAAAACTAAAACAAGCTAAGCAAAACAAAATTCTTTTACGAAAAAGAGGGGGCAGAAATTTAGTTAAAAAAATGTTTAAAAAATAAAAAATAAAAATTTTTAATTATTATAAAATTTAAAAAAGAAGAAAAAACAAATTTTCTCCCCTTTCTCTTCTTCTTAAGGAAAAAAATAGGAAAAAAAATAAACAAACCCACAAACAAAAAACAAACAAAAAAACCCAAAAAACAAAAACAAAAAAAAAGCAGAAAAAAAGGTAGTCAATCAGGTGAGTTTCTTCTGGGCAGCTTATGTTGTCTGAGGGTAACTGTTTTTTGTGATTTCAGTTCTCCTGGGAGGTACTTGTGTATCACCCAATGTGAGGAGCCGTCTAGGTTTGGCTCTGGTATCCTTATGTAGATGGTTGATCTGAGGCTCTCCATGGGCCACCTCCTCTTATCAGCTATTTTGCAAACTTGTAGTTGCCTGGTCTTACTGCAGAGTCTTCTGTAGAGTCTTTAGGGTGCAGGGTGGCTAGTGTAGCCCAGGGTATCACTCCCCTCGAGGCTTTGTTTCCTAGGAAGGTGGCGTACCCTCCAGGACTCACTGCTCCCCTGGGTCCCTCTGCCCTGTGCACGGGGTGCTCCTTCCCCTCTCGTCACTCTGGGTGTAGGGTCCCCACTTTTGGAGGCCAGTCCACACTCCCAAGGGGAGGGAGCTTTGCAGCCTCTAAGCCTCTGGGCTCGGAGCCCAGCACAGGCTTCAGGGGGACTCCCCCTTCCTACCCCCCCTCTCTTACCAGACTCCGTGCTGTTTCTTCAGTGCTCCCCACTTGCACTCTATCCACTCAGGTATGTTTCTCTGGTTTTTTCAAGCTGGTTACGTAGGATTTTAGGAGTAAATCGAGTCCGTGGCTGGGAGAGGGGGGCGCTGCTGCTTCTCACAGGGCCACCATCTTCCCTTCCACAATGTTTCTTATTTGCTGTCTCTCCATAACAAAAACTAGGTGTGGGCATCATTTTTAACGGTTGCTTAGCAGTCCTCAGTATCACACACCATAATTTCACCAGTCCTCTATGAACAGCATTCATCTTGTTACCACTTTTCTATTATTTTAAGCCTCATCTCAGTTAATATGTTTGAACATACAATTTTATATAACTGTCTATAGCCCAAGAGTAGAACTGCTGGGTCAAAAGGCATATATATTTTTGTGTGCTTGTGGTATGTTTTTTTATTTTAAATATTGATACCTCTTGTTTGAGACAATATATACTTCTATCAGCATGGGTGTATTAGTCTCCTATTGCTGCATAATAAATTACCACAAACTTAAAAGCATAAAACTTCCTGTGACTCAGGAGGGCAGGTGCAGCTTTCCTGTGTCCTCCGCTCAGGTTTCACAAGGTCGCAATCGAGGTGTCAACTGGGCCGTGTTCTCACCTGAGCACTCAAATAGAAAAGAATTCTCTTCCCTGGTGCTGTGTGAAGGAGGGTCTGGCTTCCGACTGGCTGTCAGCCAGAGGCTGCCCACAGCTCCTGGAGGCCACCCACGGTTCCCTGACGCATGGCCCTCTCCACAACAGGTTCATAGCATGGCTCTTTGTTTCAAAGTCAGTAAAAGACTCTCTCTCCAGTCTGCCAAGAGAGAGTCTTACAAAATGTAACAATCGTGGAGGTGACAGCTCATCACTGTGTTGTTTTAGAAGCAAATCACATGTCCCACCCACTCTCAAGGAAAGGGGATTCTAGAGAGCACAACACCAGCGAGCAGAGATCGTGGAGCCGTCTTAGAATTCTGCTTACCAGTGAGGGTGCTCGGCTCCACTGCCAATCCTAGGTTATCAACCTCTGCCAATCTGACAGGTAACAAAAGCTATCTTTTTATTGGCATTCTCTGATTACCAGTGAAACCAAATCCCTTTTTGTATGTTTATTGGGTATTTCCTATTTCATCTTTTGTGATGTTTCTGCTCTTTGCCCAATGTTTTACTGAAATGTTAGTGCAAGTCGATAATCTCTTGTTAACAATTCAAAAAAAATTTTAAACTCTCAAAATCTTAAGTTGTTCACAGCCCATTTAGTAGCAAAATCTGGCTTGAACTAAACTTATATGTCAGCAAAACCTTCTCTGGACAGATGCAAAGATATTTATAGTTCTATTTATCTCATTTAGCCTGAATATTCACATTATTTCAATGCAGAACTAAACATGTATTTGACTAACTACATACTGCCCTGGACCTCACTGGGCATATTAAATAATATATACCATTTACCTTTCTAAAGTCCCACACCCTCAAAATAGAATTCTGAAATATTTATAGTCCCAAAGGTTTTTGATAAGGAATTATGGAACTTACTGGTTTCCAAAATGTGTTTCAGATTAGGAAAGTGAACAGTGCCAGATTTTCCCTCATTTTGTGTTCCAATCTAGCTTATAGTGCCATAGGTTTTCCTAATTACTAATTAATTCACATTCATTGCAAAAAATCAAATATAGATTATAACAGTGGTTCTTAATCAAGTCAATGATGACTGAAAATCTGACTCAAATACTGGGAAAACTCCTCAAGAAATTTACCTAGAATTTTGTGTATAATTTTTCAGGAGCATTATAGACTTAGACACCAGGTTAAGAGCCTCTGCTTCCTGTGAGCCTCCTAAGAACTTTTCATCCTTTCCTTTGACTTTGGTTGCCATCTATCTCTATCTATGACTCCCTAATACATGACACATCGTTCTACCTACATATCTTCAGCCCAGATCCATTTCCTGATTGTATCTCTATATTCAACAGACTACTAAACAACTCCACTCAAATATTTCACTAATATCGAACTCAATATATAAAAAACTGAAATCATTTCCTCTTAGGCCAAACCCATTCATCTTTTTATATTAATTTTTAACTAATGGAACCACTAACCACACAAACCAGTCAGCCAAAAATCTGGTCAGCAACCATGACTCCCCCTTCTCCTCCATCCTGATACCTCTCAATTTTACCCACTTCTCATCTCCACTGCAACAAACTTCTCATCTCCATACATTACCTGAATTACTCTAACAGCCTCCTAAATAGTTTTCCTACAGAGTTTTTATCCCCTCCACTACATGTTCAACATTGCAGCCAGGGCAATCTTTCTAAAATGCAGATTTGATATCACTCCCTCACTTAAAACTCTTCAGTGACTCACCACTGCTCTCAGGATAAAATCCATACTCAATATGGCTTACAAAGTTCTTTACCACCTACAACCCCACTTAACTGCATAACCACCCCTATATCTGATCCTTCCCAGCCCCCAGCCCTATATTAATGAAAGTCATAAATTACCAACTAGCTCAGGACAAAAACCTGGACTCTTTCTCCCATCTCACCCTCTAAATCTAATTAGTCACCGTATCCTGTTGTTTATACCTGCAGTGCCACACCCTGGTCCATGTTACCATCTTTGTCTCACCTGGACAACTAAACTAGCCTTCCCTCATTGAGGACAGAGTAAAACAGGTCTTTCTGAGGAACAGCGTGACCAACTAGGCTTTGTAAAAAGTTCCATTTTTGTACTGTAAAAATGTGTAATAACATATTACATGCTTTTAAAAACCCTGGTGAATATTAGAGATTCATGGAAACTAGAATTTCCTTGTAAACTATTTTTTAAAACCCACACAATCAAGGCTTTATATGTATTCAGAAGACTGAAAGCTGACAAAGCAAGAAAACAAATACCAAGAAAAAAATGTATGCTTCAATTAAACCATGGTACTATTTTATTGCTCAAAGTAAATTAGAAAAGTATAAAGGGACTGAGATTTTATCCTGCTTGAAAGCTAACAAGTTAGCCAAATAACTGTTTCATGGATGCAGGCAAAAGAAATGAGACTCCAGGGTTAGAGACAAAGGCCTTTGTTGCCCAGAGCAACACCAATAGCTGGTATTAATATTTTCTTGTCCTGGTTCCTCAAACTCTAATTCCCACAGAGAGGCACAAAGGGGGCCTAGGTGACATCTACATATACAGTGGGTTTCATTACAGGCAAGAACCCCTGACCTTAGAGAACTCAAATCATTTTTAACTGGGCAGGAAGCATGTCTGCTCTTTGTTCCAGAGGTAACCACTGTATATCCCACGGTTCTAAGCAAACCTATCCTTTGCTCTAAAAGGAGGCTGTTCCCTTTACAAATATCCCTGAAAAGATAGCCTGGAACAAAGACAATTAGAGCCACTGTTCACAAGACATGCAGAAATGTGAGAGGCCCACACAGAACTATTTCCCAACAGTGTTCACACCTCAGACACAATTGTTTCTACACATCATATGCCACATCATCACCACTGATTAATCTAACCAACAGAGGCTGGAACCAAATCAACTTGTCTAACACAACATTTAATTAAGGTTACTACCGATTGGACTCCATGCAGCCGGATGAGGCCATCCTATATTGATCTCAACCATAGCCCCCAAAGTCCTAGAACAACCAATTTAACAAATCCCATAAACCACCTGGGTATACCTAAGAAAGTGAAGTGGCTTTTTTTTTTAAAGTTTCTCTATTGACCTTTCTACTTCGCCCAAGACATTAACCCAGACACAGCAAGATGTTATAGAGATTGCACAGACTCTACCTGGCCCACGAGGAAGAAATCAAGGGCAGTTCTCCCATCTATGGCAACTTTGGCTAATGAGCTGAGGCCAACCTGAATTCCTTCCTGGGCTAAGGCGGTGTCATTAATCACTTCAGCTAAAATCATGAATAAATTTTGTACTACTTTCCCTAATTGGATAACTCCTATTGTAGGGATAACTGCCCACAAGGTGTGCACAAACAATGAATGAGTTATCTTTCTAGAGGTTCTCATTTTGGAGAGATTTCTCAGTCATCTGAGGGCCACATGATCTATCAGTGGTGCTTCCTTCAACACTCAAAGGTCTCTTATGATTGTCCATAAGGAGTTTTCATAAGAGGCAAGTTAACTGCTGGCTTCCACATAAAAAAATAAAGTCCAGAGAACACACATTTCCCTGGAAAGAAAATGTTTACAATTGTTGGCTTCCACAAGTGGGACCTATGTCATTCAAAGGGCCTCCTGGCAAGCTATAAGCCTTAGTTAGGATTCCCCATTCAGTTTAAATAATTGAATCTAGTCCCTATTTTTGGAGGGGTTGCCTGAGAGCTGTCAGTCCAAACTGTCCTGTCTGTCCACACCACCAGAAAGGTGGCATTCATTAACCTCCCCTCCCACCCCACCGAATGGCTGGCAATAGCTGTGGGAATGGAAGACATCCAGAGGTGAAACCAATGCTTTGCACTGGGGGTGCAGAAGCTGTTTTATCTGATAGATTTCTTGGTAAGGTCAAGGAGAGTGACCATCAAAACTATGGTCAGAGCCATCTGGAAGAGGGGGAGGAAGATGGCAAGTTCAGCAGTCAGCTCCCTGTAAGGTGTTTCCAATAGTTTGGAAGAGCCACAGCAGGGCATTTCCTTTCTGAGGAAGGATCCAGGGTGGCTCTGAAAGACAAAATGTCATTAGAATTTTGCCAAGCTGACAAAAAAAGTTGCTCTCACCTCAAGTGTTGGACTTGTTGCTCTCTCACTATCACTACAAAATTAGTATGTCCCATTCCAATAGCTGTAACTTCACCTTTTTCCAACAGTCTCTACTCACACCCAGACCTTTCATTCAGAAGAGTCAAGTGCATGAGGGGTAAAGTATTTTATAAAACTTACAGAAACTCATTATGCCACCCACGCTGGCCTTCGTGACTCATGAGGCAGTGCACTTGCCAAGTGGTGATCAGCCTGATGATATGGGGCCATATAAACCCAACGAGAGGATCCAGGTGGCCGAGCCAGTCGGAAAGCCCGAGGACCCCTTTTGGCTGGGCTGCCAGCCTACCAGTCTAGGGCTGCCGTGAGTGAACAGAAAATCATCGTGCCCAGGAACAGTCAGAAGGAAATCCCAAATTTCAAAACAATAATAGATCATTCTGATCATTAGCCAGCAAGTGGCTGATGACCCCTTTCTGAGCTCAGCCACATTCAGTCACCAAAGTGCCTCATTAAAGTGTGTGAACCAGGAAGAGGTAAGGAAGCTAGAGTCAAGCCTACCTGAATTTATTTTGATATTCCAATACTCACCAATATCAGATGCCTGTGAATGATAGGGAGCATGGCATGTCCATCAAATACCTTGACTATCAGCACATTGTTGAGTAGATTTGTAATAAAAAGCACACAGTCATCAAGCTATAAATGGTCCGGAAAACTGAAAACAGGACAGATTAGTTTCAAGGGCCCCAATAGAGTGGCTGGAACTAGCCGATTAGGCTGGAAGAGCAGTATGGTAAAGCTGAAAAAGTGTCAACAGCAGTGAGGCACGACTGCTGATAGTCAAGGTATCTGATGGACATGCCATGCTCCCTATCATTCACAGGCATCTGATATTGGTGAGTATTGGAATATCAAAATAAATTCACGTAGATTTTTGACTCTAGCTTCCTTACCTCTTCCTGGTTCACACACTTTAATGAGGCACTTTGGTGACTGAATGTGGCTGAGCTCAGAAAGGGGTCAGATAGCCCTAGAGGAGGTCAGAAGTCTGATATACTCAGTCTTCCAAGAGCAAGCAGGTGGGGGTGACCCACACACACACAATGACACCCCTTAGGCAGCAGTCATAAGTCTGACTTGCAGTGGGGGCCTCTGCATCAGAAACGGTCCTTAAATTCGTGCTGAGCCTAAGACGGTGGATGTGCAGCCATGTCCAGGACAACGATGCACCCAGGCAGTAACGGGCAGCGTGGTCTCGATGTGAACAGCAGCTGGACACCAGAGAACTGGCCCTTATTATGGGCATCTGCATGAGAGGTCCAGATAGCCCATCAGCAGCTGTGATTTGTCATATATATTTTACAGCCCCAAAGAGGCGTGTCATTAACTTACCAATCTGTAAATTCCAAACTGCCTAACCGTTAGCTACATCCCAAAGGTCAGCAAAAATACAAGTTTTATCAAGAAGAGCATTGGCCAGGGCTGTGAGAACAGCCTTGAGTTTTGTACAGCAAATGGAGCAATTGTGCCCACATTTAGTTCTGCAAGGCTGCTACTGAGGCTCAACAGTAGCAGAAGCTCAGTGGAAACACCAGGTTTAAGCTTAGCCAAGCCATCAGTGAACTAAGACCCTGCACTTACGGTCATCTCTGTGAACTGAGGTCCACTTTTTCATGTAAAGCTGAGAACCTCCTGGAGCCAGCTCAGCTGCATTCTGGAATATGGCATTTCCACTTGACAGTGAGGCTTGTTTGGACCTCCCCACCTTGTTTGTCTTTGAGTCTGGTTGATCCATCCCAAAATGAGACTATCATGCCAAAGTCACAAGGCCTCCGTGGGTCAGTTTCCAAAACAGCCCAGTGGCAGGTTAATAGTTGCTTTTCAAAAGGATAGCCATGTCAGGGGTAAGGGGCCCAAGGATTCCCAAATATCCAAGAAGCACCTCAGATGGAAGCTACCTCTATTTGCCAGATTCTACTTGATTAAATCATTAGTCACAGAAACTTGTAGCTCAAAGGGATCATTAGGGTTGTGGGGACTCAAAGGTACAGAGAATCACCTCTGGTACTTATAAGCATTCATAGTACAGGCATGTAAACGTTGATACCAACAGTAAGTTCTCATTTAATGTTGTCAACAAACTGCAACTTTAAGTGAAATGATGTATAATGAAACCAATTTTACCATAGGCTAATTGATAGAAACAAGAGTTAAGTTTCTATGGCATATTTCTGGTCACAAAAACATCACCAAACTTCTAAATAAAGGCCCAAAACATTTCTAATATTAACATTAAATAGGTGTGAGCTATACATACATCTTAAAAAGATGAATAAAAACAAGTAAAGTAATTCTTTTCCAACCCGCTTACTTCGGTTCAGAGTCAGGTGGCTGTAGCCTATCCTGGCAACTCAGGACACAAGGCAGGACCCCATCCTGGAGGCACTTTACCGAAGGTTCCACTCACACACCCACATGCATTCAGACTGGGACAGCGTAGACACGCCAGTTTGCCTCATGTTTTCATCTTTGGGATGTGGGAGAAAAGAGGAGTCCCTGAAGAAAACCCACACGGATGTGGGGAGACCGTGCTAACTGCACAGAGACAGTGACCCCTGCTGGGAATCCATTATTTTTTTTCTCGTAACGTCATAGTGAAACATTAAATAAAATAACTTGAGCCCGGTCAGGTGTGGGTCAGCATCTGAGCATCAACCCAGGATCCAGGAGATCTTGGTTTGATCCCCAGTAAGGGCACATGCCCGGGTTGCAGGCTCGATTCCTAGTCGGGGGTGTGCAGGGGGCAGCTGATCAATGACTCTCTCATCATTGATGTTTCTCTCTCTCTCTCTCCCTCTCCCTTCCTCTCTCTGAAATCAATATATTTTTTTAAATAAATTTTTAAAAATAGCATGATTCAAGGACCTGCTGTATACAATCATCAGTGGAAGCTACAACTGCACACTGAATAGGCCCAAAGGGCTCCACCTAACAGGGCCACATTAATTTCCCTGCTCCGTTGCAAAAACTGCCCACACTCCATGAGTTGGATTCTGGTGCCGGCTCCTCCCAAAGGACTGGATAGGATAACGACTTGGGTGGCCATAACCAAGAGTTTGAAATCATAAAAGTTTGAATCTCTCCCCTGTGCACAGTGCCCCAGCATCCTCAGGCAGGTGGGTGCTGGGTCTCACCCTTAATCATCTTCCTCCATAATGAAAGTGAAGTCAGGGTGGAAGAGGGGGGAGAGGGGGCACAAAGGGAAAGAGAACAGCTCTGAGTCGATAAGCAAGGCTTTGCATTCAATGTCAGTGGCACTCACTCACAGTTCTCCCTAATGTCTGTTTTCAAGCCACACAAAGGTCTGTATTGAATAACGTGCCCCTCACTGCTGACACCACTTATTTCAGTTTGGGGGATTCTTTGGCTTCGCAGCCACAGAATCTTCAGAGTTGTCCCATTATCGTAAGATTCCTACTTCCACCTGCCCAGAGGAGAGTGAAACACTAAGGCACCACCTAGGCAGCTTGTTTCAATCCTACCTCTCACTGCTCAGCCTCTCATCATTAATTAACAAGTGGGATGCTGGGGGCGGGGGGGGGGGGGGCTTATTACCCTAACCATTTACTCCTGGGTACCAGGGAGCCGTCTCATCTCTCAGTCTGGCCTGTGGATCATTCTCCTTCATCTTCCAGCAGACCATGTCTCCATCAGCATCCCATCCTCACCACCAAAACTGTCAAGAATTGTGAAGGGTTCGAGACTCTACCCTACTTGCAGGTTAAAAGCCTGGCACAGCTTTGTGGGTGCTGGCAGAAGATATGAGATTCCAGGATCAGACACAAAGGACTTTATTACTCACAGCAACAGCTGACGTATCGTTTTCTTTTTCTGGTCCTCAGCCCCAGTTCCCACAAGACAATGTGAAGAGGGCGAAGTGATCCCAGAACATGCAGAGGGTTGCATTATAGGAGAGGAACCCTGAGCACAGGGAACCCAAATCTTTTCTAGTGCCCTTTGCTCCAGAAGACAGTCTCTATTTTGCAAGGCTCTGAGCAAACCTGCCCTTTTTTCTGGGATGGGACACTAACTCTTCTCTATATTCTCTATCATACAAACATCACTGAAAAATATTCCAGAGTAAAGGCAGTCAGTACCTCTGCTTGAAGATATACAGAATCCAAAGAGACCCATGGAGAATTGTCTAATAAATGCCTTCTTGTAAACAGATAACGTGGAATGATCTCCCCATTTGTTATTTGCTAACAAATAAACCAGACACTTGAATTGGTTGGTGAGAATGCTTCCCTGATTTATTCATTATTTTATATTTATGCATTCATTATTTTGCTTGAGATAGTATGAATACAGCTCAGACATAACCATACTGAACTACTTTTAACTATTTCAAAACTAAATTACATAGTAACCTCACCATCCCTACCCAAAAGTGGTGATAGAGATTAACTCTTTAAAATACCAAAATTTACTCATTACTCATTATTTCCAGACTAGAAAATACTTGGCAAGTCTAGTCCTTAAAATTTAGGACCAGAAATACTGATGTTTTTAAAAAAAATAGCAAAACATTATGGAAACCATACTAAAATATAATGTGTATAATTTTTTTAATTAGCAATACTTTTATGTGGAGAGACATGTTAAGATCTACTTTCTGCTTATATGTCCACAGCAATCAGTTCAGAAATATAAATACTAGATCAATACTTAACCACTGAGGAAAAAATATACTGCTACCGCAGCTGATTTTTCTTTGAATTTAATGAGTTTACATCAAAAAATTAGTCATTTTACATTTAAGGAATAAAAACCTTTAAGAAAAACAATACAAAGAGTGAAAGGAAGGATTTTAGCCGAGTTTACATTTCTCTTTGCTACAGCTTTTAACAATTCATCTCATCACATTTTGTTGCAATGTTCAAATGCGTATGCAGCACCCATTACAATCGGGAAATTAAACTTAAGGAAGTACATTGTTAATCATGACCCTCAGAGGGAACTGATTTACTTTCTATTAAAAACTCCATGGCATATAAGCATTACACAAGAATGCTCCTTAACCAGCTGTTGTCACAAGAATCATCACCAAAGTTTTCTGGAAATGAGTCCAAATAAGAATTAAATATTTAAAAGGTGAAATGTTCCTTATTTGTAACTTTAGTAAGAGCTTCCTTTTTCACTGTTAAGAAACACTTTAATCGTTTTAAAGCAGAAGCTGTTAGAGTCTAGAGAGCTAACACTGTACTTCTGAGTTCAAACTTACAGGTAAGTCTTTTGTAAATAGTTCTCAATAAAATATCCTCCCTCCCCATCCCCCTGCCCCAGTTCTTATAAAACTTTGGTCAAGAGTAGAAATATATCCAGGCCGATGTATATGCCATACAATAGCAAGAACAGTAAAGCCCAACTAATGACTCTGGGTTTTAGAAATAGAAGGCAATTAAAATATACTCAAAGTTACATTAAGAAAAGCTTTCACAGGGTAAAAGTCAAACAGTCACAAAGGTTAAGAAAATACTGATATCAAAGTACAAATGGCTACAATGTTAAAATAGACAAAAACTACTATACAAGAGCCTCTTTTAAAATTAAAAATAAAGAAAAATAAAGAGCATGAGTCAGGATTATTTTCCTGTCCTGCTCATGAATTTTAGTCTTTATATTCATAGGGTTGGTTACGTTGACATCTAGTAGAGCTTCTTATGACATCCGATGAAGTCTCATTCCAGCTTCAGAGGGCGGCCCTTCCCTGATTCCGGTCACGTCTTGGTCACTGCACGATTTCAAAGTAGTGCAGTATGGCCATGATGTGCTGAGGCATGAAGACGTAGCCCGTGTACAGCGCCATCCCCACGACGGACACCAGCATGGAATCTGAGCTGTAGTTAAGGAAACTTACTATTTTTCTGAATTTATTCAAAACTAAATCCCAACATTTTTCCAACAAATGTTTTATGTTCAAGTACCCATTCATTTGATGCTTTCTCATATATATTAAGTATTTATAAAGAACTAATAACTGGCCCGGCCGGGTGTGGCTTAGCGGCTGAGCGTCGACCTGGGATCCAGGCGATCGGGGTTCGATTCCCGATCAGGGCACAAGCCCGGGATGTGGGCTCGATCAATGACTCTTTCATCACTGATGTTTCTATCTCCCTCTCCCTCTCCTTTCCTCTCTCTGAAATCAATAAAGATATATTTAAAAAAAAAAAAAAGAATAACTATAGCCGTTAATATTAAGATTTTTTAAACTCACTTTACCTTCACCATCACCTTACAGGGTAGTTACTCCCAGTCTCCCTATTATACTTCAAAGCATCAGACCGCTTAAAATTATGCATAGAAAATGACACCATTCAACCTGAGAAACAGAAATGTGTAGAAATAAAACTATTTAATGACTGTACAAGGTCTACCAACTTGAATAAGTAATAAGAATGTATGATCCAAGACTTTTAGATTTAGACTAGAATGTGGCTAAAAGCATTGGCTTTGGAGTCAAAGCTCAAATCAATCATACACCACTGACATATAAACTGACGGCACCTGCCACTATTAAACATTTAGCACTATCACCAAACTTTGCAACAACATCAGATAAAAGTCATTTTGATAACCTAAACAATAAACATTCTGTACAGTGTTCCTTCTTCTCATTCCAAAGGGAACTGAAACTGTATATATGCAAATCAACAAAGGGCCCTAACAAAATTAAGTAAAACCTAAGAGCTTTTCATTTTGCAGAGTCACATGGCCATGCTAAGAGGAATAACAGCTTCTGAACTGGGACCGTGTTTTACTCGTTCATTCATATTCTCTTTCTCCCCCCCCCACCCCCGATTCACACCTTTCAGCTCTACATACTACTAGTTCTACAATACCTTACAATCTTTTATGAGAAGATAGGGTTTATATAAACAATGTGCTTACTACCAACTAATATTTATATAACAGTTTAGATGGCAAACCTCTTTTACACATTATCTTTCAGAGTTCCTGTGAAATGTTTATTATGACTATTACTCCGCAGAGGCTGACAAAACACTGAGTGACTTGTCCAGGGCCTTACAAGAAGCTGTCTTTAGAGCCGGAGAGCAAACAAGCGATCTGAGTCCAATTCTAAATTCATTCCCCTCCTCCAGCAAGCATGGGTAAAAAGTCTCCCATAATCATTTTTTAAGCTTCCTTTTTAGCCTTTCTCAATCCAGTTCTTCCTTAAACTACCACCTTCTATTTACCACTCCATTTCTTTTTTTTAAAAAGTACATACTTGCTGCTTCCATATCATTCATTGCTCATCACACACACAACTATGTGACTTTTACCCCTCCAGGCTATACACACTGCTATCAGGTCACCAATGACCTCCTACCAAGTCCAATGG
Source organism: Miniopterus natalensis (assembly GCF_054644295.1). Lineage (NCBI taxonomy): Eukaryota > Metazoa > Chordata > Mammalia > Chiroptera > Miniopteridae > Miniopterus > Miniopterus natalensis. The sequence continues at coordinate 77,713,015 of NC_142081.1, forward strand.
CTATCTGAATTGACATTATTTCAGTTCTCCCTCTTTCCACCCTGGGCTGAGGTACTCTCTAGGGCTCTCCTCCCATCTTTCTCACCACTTTTGTTTCACTGGCTCTTTCCCCCGTCTGTCCCTTTTGTGAATTTTGTGCTTTTCTCTCCCACACCCACTCCTCCCGTCTCCTAGTACACCAGCCATGCTCTCTGGGTGTGCCTAGCCCTGTCCCACTTCCAGGGATAAGTCCTAACTGATGCCTTAACCAATCAGTAAGCCCTTTTCTTTGTAACAATGCCGGCCCCCAAAACTGATGAACCAGCTCAAAGCTTAGGACTTCTGCCTGGAGTTCAGGAAGGCGGATCCTCGCTCTGCCTAGAACATGCAATTTGCTGATGGATTCCTGGAATCACTGATGTCACTCTGCCTCCAAGAGGAAAGCAAGACTCAGAACAAAGCTGACTCATGAAGGTGGTAGAACAAAAATAATCACAGAAAAATGGAGCCAGAACTCTGATGAAACCACCCTGGAACCCACCCTACCACTGGATTTTCTAATATATAAGCCAATAAATTCCCTTCACTCTTAAACCAGTCTGAGCTAGATTTTCTTAGTTACTTACAGCTGAAGCATTCTAAATAACAAAAATAGAGTTCCAAATATTTTGTCTTGGGTCCTATCCTTTTTTTTTTTTTTTTTTTTTAAGAGGGAGGGAGGGAGGGGGAGAGGGAGGGGGAGAGACAGAGAGAAACATCAATGTGAGAGAAATACATGCCCTGACTGGGACTGGGGATTGAACCTGCAACCCAGGTACCGGGAATCAAACCCATGACCCTTTGGTGCGCAGGCCGACACTCTATCCACTTCCCCACACTGGCCAGGGCCCTATATGCTCTTATAACTTAAACAATCACCTTCATGTTGTTGACCTGACCCCATCTTCCATACTGCAGACAAATATTTCCTACAGTTTACTGAACATTTCTATCTATGACATTCCATAAGGGACTTTGAATTCAACAGAACCAAAACTGAACTTATTTTCTCCAAAATGACCTCTTCCTATTATTTTCAACTACTTGAAAATAGTTGATATAATTACTTGAGATAAACTATTTGATATAACTATTAACTATTTGCCCAGACATCCAATCTACAAACTTCTTTGATTCCTTCACCCCACATTCAAATTATTTAACTTCTCAGTTCTTCCCAACCCTGATCCTAATCAATGATAAATGATTGAGGCTTTTACTACAGTGATCCTTTTAAAATGCATTAGGTTTCCCAGTGCCATAGGACAGCACTTGAAATTCTAAGCCAAGCATACAAGGACCTTTCCCATCTAGTCCAAACTACCTGTCTTAGGTTGGAGTCCACAGAAGCAAACAGGAATTGAGAGGGACCAAGAGCATTACGATACTTTTCTTTTGTACCTCCCAACACTCCCAACACTCCGAATCATTCCAAAAAACATCATCCAGTGGGCAGCCATATTACACGAGCCTTAGGAGACAATATTCCTTACTTTCATACTGCTCTACCTTTTAATGTGGCTTAATAATAACATAAGAATAATAGTAGTTCCCTGGGCAGATAGCTCAGTTGGTTAGAGCATTGTCCTTATACATCAAGGTTGTGGGTTCGTTCCCCAGTCAGGACACATACAAGAAGCAACCCACGAACACATAAATAAATGCGACAACAAATCAATATTTCTCTCCCCTCCTCTCTAAAAATCAATAAATTTTAAAAATAAAAAAAAAGAATAGTAGCAGCAGCAGCCTTCATTTGTGAATGTCTAGTGCGTGCCCAGCAGGCAGGCATCTCAGCATGTTCAAGTAGCATCCCCAACATCAGAGCAGTGGAGCCAGTTCCAAACCAAGTCAGTTGAACTCCAAAACTCTGTGTTCTTAACCACTATACTATAAGACAGTGATTTTAACCTTTTTCATCTCATGGCACACACAAACTAATTACTAAAATTCTGCAGTACATCAAAAAATATATATTTTTGCCAACCTGACAAAAAAAAATGGGTATAATTTGGACTCATTCGCACTGGATGGCTATTGTTATGCTGGCGGCTGTCATTTTTTATTTGACAGTCTACAGGAAAAGAGATTACCCTAACTAAATAGTCGGGTATTGCATGTCTTAAAAATTCTTGCAGCACACAACTTGAAAACCGCTACTATAACCTTCATACATATTGCTCCTCGTAAAACCTAATCCTCCTTAGAGCTCAGTTACCTCCTCTTCTATAAGGCCTTCCCTGGCACTCATATTTTTCCCATTCCTATCCCATTCTTATCTTGGCAGAATTACTGCCTACTGCTCACATAGCACAGCACTTATCACCTGACATTACCTATTTGTAGATATATTTATCTCATCCGGATGATCAACTCCTTGAACTCAGGAACAATGTCTTATTTTCGTATCTCCTGTAACGTAACACATACTCAACAAATACCTGGTGAATAAAGGACTCGCTCAAGAAACACTATGTGCCCAGCTGGGCGTGGCTCAGTGGTTGACCATCGACCTAGGACCCAGGCGATCGGGGTTCGATTCCCGGTCAGGGCACATGCTGGGGTTGCAGGCTCGATCCCCAGTGCGGGGCGTGCAGGAGGCGGCCTATCAATGACTCTCTCATCATTGATGTTTCTATCTCTCTCTCTCCCCCTCTCCTTTCCTCTCTCTGAAATCAATAAAGATATGTTTTAAAAAAAGAAACACTCTGTGACTGTAGATTCACTGTGGTACTCCCTACATAGCCCGCACATTATGTTACTGACCAACTTTACAGCGACCACGAAGGAGAAAAACAAAATCCATTTCCAGGCAATACTGTACTTTTAAAACGCTCTCTCGGTTGTTTTTTGACAGCTTTTATGTAAGTCTTATGAAAGTATACACAGAGCAAATGAAATGGTATAGTAATAATCTTCAGGTCACTGGCTCAAATTCAATTCAAATAAGAAGTGATTATTAAAAACAGCTATTTGATTGATTATATCATATACTCTTTATGGCACTATAATTCTCCAATTTCGTATGGAGACTCTATCAGTTAAGAAACATGCAAGGCATGGGCATAAATTAGCTTAACAGAGGTTATGCCCCTATAAGACAAGAATCTGAAAATTAAGTTCGATTTTGTGAACACTAAATTGCCTAACTTTTAAATTTTATATGGATGTGAAATCATGATGTTTTCCTAAGTGAAACAAGAACTTATCAAACTTAAAAAATGGTTTTGGCTGATTAAAATAAAAGATACTAAAGTCCATGACTTTATATAGCATTATGTTGTGATTATGTACATGTGGAATAAAAGTAACAAGAAATAAATGGCAATTATATATGCTAAATTTGGAAGAGCGGTTACAAGGTGGGGTTAAAGGGAGGAAGAAGAAAGGAGAAGCAACAGAAAAGGGGCATTAAGGGGGCTTCAGATGTATCAGGAATGTTTTCCTTCACCTAGTTGGTAGTACATGCACATTCACTATATTCTATTTTGTGGGGGTTTTGAGCCTTAAATAGCAACTTTTTTTATTTTATTTTGTTAAATAGATCTTTATTGATTTCAGAGAGAGGAAAGGAGAAGGAGAGAGAGAGAGACAGACAGAGAGAGAGACAGAGAGAGAGACAGAGAGAGAGACAGAGAGAGAGACAGAGAGAAACATCAATGATGAGTCGTTGATCGGCTGCTCCTGCACGCCCCCTACTGGGGATCGAGCCCGCAACCCCAGCATGTGCCCTGACCGGGAATCGAACCACAATCTCCTGGATCCTAGGTCAACGCTCAACCACTGAGCCATGCTGGCAGGGACAGTAACTTTTTTCTAGTAAGAACTGTAAAGGAAAATAGAACTACAAATAGTACTAGACTAAAAAACTTTTGTGTGAAAGATCTTCCTCCTTTACAAAATCTGGGTTAGGCATCACCAGATATAATCTGTTACTAGGAAATAAACAGAAAGTCTAGTCTTAGCTCCCAGAAATAAAATAAACAATTCTCAACTCAGGCCAAGATAAACAAAAAATTATCAAAAGTCAATTGAACCTAGATGCAAATGCCAATTTATAAGCAGCTCAAAAAAATATAAAACTTAACCTAACCTTTCACCCAGAGCTACTCACTAAATTTAACTTTTATCCTTTGCCCCCCCAAAATGTTTCTATATCCTGATCCCATCTCTAATTAAATAAGCTTCTAAAAGTGAGTTTTCTATGCAATTAAATTTCAAAATTATTCCTCCAAATGATCTTAAAGCTTTCAACCGTAAGACAGTATTTTAAACTGACTTAACAGTGACATTCACACTAAGTGAACAAGTAGACAATAGAACCATGAGGAACTTCTACTAGTCTTAAAAAGAATGCAAAAAGAAGGCATCTTTTATAAGCTGCTTTCTATAAATGCAATTTAAGCCATGTAGTGGACATAGTTCCACTGTACTGAGTTGAATAGTCCCTAAGATTACGCTTGGCACCATTTAAAATGGTAGTTTTACTGACACTCTTAGGCACTGGTTGTACTGTGACATTTACAAGGTTAGGGAATATGTGATGTTCACCTCCTTAGAAGTGTTCTCACAAATAGAGCTAAACATACCATTTAGAGTGTACCAGCTATAATTTGCTATCTGATACTTGAGAGGATTTCTTAATTCATCGCATTCTTTAGCACACCTCTCAAAGTTTAAAATGTCCTTGACACACTGCAAAATACATGATTACTGGGAACACCATGGCGCTGAAGGCAACCTAGGTTTGAGTTGTGACTCTGCCAATCCCTGCGTGTGTCAAAAACTCTCCATCACCAGTCACCTTATCTACAAAATGGAGTTGATGTGAGAATCTGGAATCATATCTATTCTGCAACAAAAGAAAATATAATCCTTATTAAAACTACTATTTGAGGGGTTGGGCATTTAACATCATGACTCAAGCCAATATGTGGGAACTGCCCAAAGTCACCCTGCTACGAATTTGTTATTAATTTATAGTACAATCCTGGGACATCACAACCACTCTATATCCGAGCTGCTTCTCCATAAAATGAGGCTGCTTCCTTCATTAAATTTTAGGATCCCACTTAATTGGAGCAGGCATTAGACACCACCCCTCAAAAATCTTTCATGTAATTTTGTCACACAGAGAAAATAGGAAAATAATCAGTGTTATCTAACACACATATATTGGAATATACAAAGTGATAGAGTAATCCTTCTATTTGCCAATTTCTTGTTGTTTGTATAAGTTTCAGTAGCTGTACACAAATTAATCAGATCTATATTCTAGAGGGGCCTACATGATTCAAGAAATATAAAGTTAGTGAAATCTAGATTAAAACAAAAGACCTCAAAAACTAAAAAATAGGATTTTCTGTTTTGTGTGTTTATAACTCTCTACAAATGAATTTTAAGTGCTTGAGAGGGAGAGCACCTCAGCTCGGCCCATCCTTTGCTTCCACCTGTAGTGCACTGCTAGATGCAGCAGGCACTTCATAAATCATTCAAGAACTGAGCAGGTAATGTGCCAGGACGTGCGCAGGTGCTAAAGATAAATTTGTTCAAAAGCTGAATGAACAATCAGAGGTTACTGATAACCTTGACATAACATAAATATTTTATGGGTTCAATGGATTTAAAAGCAATTAGAAACCATTTATCTGAATGTTGTTTGCTGTGTCTTTAACAGGGATCACCAACTAATCAGGAGCTGGTAAGTTTCCAGATAGGAAAATATACAAAATTTTTGCCCATAGAAGGGTCTTCCCCAACCCTTTTCCGGCAACAACCAAAAACAAACAAACAAACAATAACAAAGAGAGAAAATGCTTTAAAAATAAGTAGAGTAATCAGAAGGAAGACCACAGTAACTAACATTTCTTATCCCAACTAGGAGCTCTGCATTATCACTGCCTACCTTAGTAACCTATTCACAAGACTTTGGAGAAATCAAAAATAGTTTCTCACTGGGAAAAGGCCAGGGATCTTTGTCCCAGTGGGTATGACTTATCTCTTCATTAACCTAAATAATTTCAATGCTTTAAGTCTCTGATTGCACGGGTCACATCAAAAAGCATAGCTAAAATGGCATATAAAACAATCCTATCATCTATTAGTCAAACTCCTTTTTTAAAATCAATTCTAAAATACTATTTCTATGCTTAGGAATACTCAAAAGTTTTAATAAATCGAATTTATTTTAAGGAGCCATCCTACTGAAAATAAAAATAAAGCATTTGGCAAAGAAGTACCATAGGCTATTTGGTGAAAACCAATCAGACCCCTAAGTGAAAGCAGTCAAGGGAAAAGAATTACAACATTTAGCAAGAAACATCCCTCAGCTCAGCTGCTGCACAGGCAGGAGTCCTTTTAGCTCCATTTTAAGACACTTAAAAATTAGCCCCTGCGCCTGGGCTCCCTCTCCGGAAGGGGACGCCTCGGGGCTGCACAGGGCCTTCCGGCGGGGCACGCGTCTGCATTACTTCAGCATTTTCGGTCAACCCTGCCCGTGCATGTCTACAGTCCTGTGGGGCAGCTTCCAGCCTGCCTGCCCAGGCTATCCAAGTTATCCCCCAAGATGCCAATTATTGTTTTTGTTAGAGCCTGCTTATGAAGTGGACTAGACTTTGAGTGGTCTGCTCCAATGCTATTGTACCATAAACCCTGTTATTTGGGGATTTTTCAGGAACACATACAAGACATGATGGTTGAAATTTCTGTGATGGAAGCAATTCTACTTTTCATAACTATTGATCATAAATACTATCTTTCTCTCATTCCATAGCTACTACTTTTTAAGCACTCCAATTCATGAAATTATAACATAGTATACAGTATACGATATTAAGTAGATCTTCTGGAACATATAATTTAATTACTAAATTTGAGCATTGGGTTTGTTGTGTTTTTTTAATCAAAACAATTTAGTTTGTCTTTGCTCCTAGGTACCATAAATGTTACAACACCCAAAGCCAGGAAGTGGGGGTGGGAGGTGGGTGGTGGGGCGTGCGGGGCGGGGTCACAAAGTCTTCAAGAATATGAAGCAGAGCTCAGCAGCTGCAGGGGGGTGGAGTCCAAGGTGGAGCCACATGGTGTGTGGCCAGCAGAGACGTACCAGGCCAGGGAGTGATGCCTCATGAAAGTGACCCCAGGGTCTTCACCAAGCTCATTAAAGGATTTGGTTGCCGAGGAGCCCAGGTAGAAGAAATATGGAATTTAGAGCCTGAAATTTTGAAAAATTAAAGCCTGCTCATGGGTTTTTTCTTTTCAAGTGGCAGCCAGAAGAAGAACCAGCAGGCTCTGTGGTTCAGGACTCCAGGCATGACATGATATTTTTTGCCAAGCAGGTAATAATGCTGTGCTACTCATGCCAGAGTGTGTTATTGAACTGTGCTCATCAAGACGTCCACTTAGGAAAGGCATTATCAGTCCTTAAAGAATTCTCACAAAGTTTTGATGCAGCTATGAAAAATTTGCCTCTGAGCAATTCAGATGTGACGGGACAAGTACACAGCAGCTTCGCCAGACAACAAAGGTTTCAATTTGATGCAAAGACATCAACAAAAGAAGATGCTTTTCACTTTGTCAGTTATGTTCCCGTTAATGGAAGACACTATGATTTAGACGGATTAAGAGAAGGACCAACTGATTTAGGTGTGTGCAATCAAGATGGCTGGATCAGCAGCATGAGGCCAGTCATAGAAAAAAGGGTACAAAAGTACAGTAAAGTGAAATTCCAGTTAACAGCCATTGTGTCTGACAGAAAAATGATACATGAACAGAAGATAGCAGAGTTACCAAGACAACTTGCTGAGGAACCCCTGGATACAGATCAGGGTAATATCTTAAGTGCTATTCAGTCAGAGGTTGCCTAAAATCAGATGCTTATTGAAGAAGTACAGAAATTAAAAAGACGTAAGATTGAAAACAACAGAAGGAAGCATAATTACCTGCCTTTCACTATGGAATTGTTGAAGACTTTAGCAGAGAACATCAGCAGTTAATATCACTAGGAGAAACGGCAAAACAAAAACAGAATGCAAAGAAAGCACAGGAGACCAAATGAAGATGATGCTTTGAGATGTGTACACATTTCTGCTTCTGCATTTATATTCATGAAAACCATTAAGATGGTTTTTATATTCATTAAAACCATTATAAAAAACTTTGAGCAACATCCTAATTGGCTCAGTGAACGTTTGGCAATAGCACCAGTCTGTCCTGTCTTTAATGCATGGATTCATAAACGTTTCCTAATCTGCATCATGTGCATGTAGTGCCTATTAAATAAAAGCAATGTCAAGAGTGCTTGCCCAAGAACATACAGTGGGGGGCGGGGAATTCAGTGGAGTAAAGATAGTCTATTCAATAAGTGGTGTTGAGAAAATTGGACAGATACATGCAAAATATCTGAAACTAGGCCACCTTCTTACGCCATACGCAAGAATAAACTCAAAATGGATTAAAAACTTAAATGTAAGACTTGAAACCATTAAAATCCTAGAACAAAAGATAGGCAGTAAAATCTCAGACATTTATTGTAGCTATATTTTTTCTGATCTATTTCCTTAGGCAAAGGAAACAAAAACAAAACAAATGGGACTACGTCAAACTAAAAAGGTTCTGCATAGCAAAGGAAACCATCAACAAAATGAAAAGACAACTCACTGAATAGAACAATTTCACCAATGATACATCTGATAAGGGCTTAATATCCAAAATTTAAATGGAACTCATACAACTCAACATCAAAAACACAAACAATCCAATTAAAAAATGGGCAAAGGACCTGAATAGATACTTCTCCAAAGAGGGCATACAGATGGCCAACAGACATATGAAAAGATGCTAAATGTCACTAATAATCAGAGAGATGCAAATTAAAACCACAATGAGATATCACCTCACGCCTGCTAGAATGGCTACCATCAATAAATCAACAAGCAAGTGCTGGTGAGGATGCAGAGAAAAGGCAACCTTCATGCACTGTTGGTGGGAATGCAGATTAGTGCAGCCACTGTGGAAAGCAGTACGAAGTTACCTCAAAAATTAAAAATAGCCTGGCCACGTGACTCAGTGGTTGAGTGTCAACCTATGAACCAGGAGGTCATGGTTCAATTCCCAGTCAGGGCACATGCCTGGGTTTCAGGCTCGATCCCCAGTAGGGGGTGTGCAAGAGGCAGCTGATCAACAGCTTTCTCATCATTGATGTTTCTATCTCTCCTCTCCCTTCCTCTCTCTGAAATCAATAAAAATATATATTAAAAAATTAAAAATGGAACTGTCTTATGACCCAGTGATTCATTCTGGGAATACATATAAGGAAACCTAAAACACTAATTCAAAAGAACATATGCAACCCTATATTCATTGCAGCATTATTTACAATAGGCAAGGTTGTGAAGCAACCCAAGTGCTCATCAATAGATGACTATATTAAAAAGCTATGGTACATTTACACAATGGAATACTACCCAGCCATAAAAAAGGAAACCTTACCTTTTGCAACAGTATGGATGGGCCTGGAGAGTATTATGCTAAGTGAAATAAGCCAGTCAGAGAAAGTTCCATATGATTTCACTTATATGTGGAATCTAAGGAACAAAATAAACTAACAAAGTAGAAACAGACTCACAGATACAAAGAACAGACTGAGAGCTGTCAGAGGGGAGGGGGATTAAGTGGAAAAGGTGAAGGGATTAAGAAAGAAAGAAAAAAACTACCCAAAGAGGCCCACACCAAGACACATCATAATTAAAATGCAAAAGGTTAAAGACAAAGAGATAATCTGAAAAGTAGCAAGAGAAAAGCAGTTAGCTACCTACAAGAGAGCTCCCATAAGACTGCCAGCTGATCTCTCAACAGAAACTTTGCAGACCAGAGGGATTGGCAAGAAATATTCAAAGTAATGAAAAGCAAGGACCTACAACCAAGATTACTATACCCAGCAAAGCTATTATTTAGAGTTGAAAGACAGATAAAGAGCTTCCCAGGCAAGAAAAAGCTAAAGGAGTTCATCACCACCAAATCAGAAGCACATGAAATATTAAAGGGTGTTCTTTAAGAGGAAGGGGGGAAAATTTAAAAATTTGAACAATAAAATGACAATAAATATGCATCTACCAACAACTGAACCAAATAAATAAACAAACAAACAAGCAGAACAGAAACAGACTCATAGATACAGAGAACATTTTGACGGTTGCCAGATGGGAGGGGGGTTGGAGGGTGGGTGAAAAAGATAAAGGATTAAGAAATACAAATTGGTTGCTACAGAATAGTCATGGGGATGCAAAGTACAGCATAGGGAATATAGTCAATAATATTCTAGTAACTATGTGTGGTGTCAGATGTGCACAAGATTGATCGGAATGATCACTTAGTAAGTTATGTAACGTCTAATCACTGGGGTGGACAACTGAAAGTAATACGATGATGTATGTCAACTATAATTGAAAATAAAAATGATTTTAAAATAAATTTTAAAAAATATTCAAGTATACACCCACTGGACCCTAAAGTATATGAATAACAAGTGAAATTAAAGCTAATTTAAATTTAGGGTTGTTTATTTTATTTCACTCTGACTTTTGGTAACCTGCCAATGTGCATGTGGTTTGTGTATCATGATACAATAAATTAACAAATATATTCAATTGTTCTAGAAAAAATCAACAACAACAAAAAAAAACCACTTCATAGACACAGACATTACCAGAGGGAAAGGGGGCTTGGGAGAGACAGAAGAAGGTAAAGCGGAAATAAATGATGATAGAAGGAGACTTGACTTGGGTAGTGAACACACAATACACTATACAGATGATATATTATAAAATTGTGCACCTGAAACCTATATAATTTTATTAACCAATGTCACTCCAATAAATTCAATAAAAATATTAAATTAATTAATTAATTAATTAATAAGAGTGCTTGCCCAAATTCCATTATTTGACACTGGATCTGAGAACTTCTGTTGATTCCCTGGATATATGACTACCGTAATGAACCTAGAAAATGCACCAATGATATTCTCTACCTGTATTGGTTATCATTAATCCTTTGATCTTTTAACTCAATTAAATGCTTTAAATGTATAAATGTCAGATCTTGATTAAACTGAATTGCTGTTTCTTCTTATCATTAATGGGGAGAAAATCAGTATTTCTGCCTTTAATATCTAAATATTTTTAAGGATTTTTAAAACTGAATTTTATCTCCTATATAATTATTTGGAAAAGTATGATTTTAATGCAGATCATCTGAAAAGGAAAAAAAGGTACAGTTTCTAGTGACGTTCACTGCTGATAGTCGAAAAAGTAATAAACATCCCAATTTTATTTTCACAAACTTTAAAAAAAAAGAATATGAAGCAGTGGAGACAGGACCCACAGTCACCTCTTCTGACAAATCACTGTATCACCTGCTGAAACACCAGAGAATATCTATGTGTGCCCTGTCCCCACTGCCATCAACCCCCCATGACTTTCTCCGCCTGTCCTGTACAGATCACCTAGTTCTCCTGTGTGGTTTTCTTCATCGTCCGCCTTTCCTGAAAGCTACTAAAGGAAAAGTTCTAATATCCTAAGAGGTGTACATGAGGGATATGCTAACATTCTCCACTTAGCCAGCCAAATATCCAGGCAGTGCAAACATGCTCGAGCAGTCTTCAAACGAAAGCCCAGAAGCCCTGGGGTACCAGGCTTTCCAGGATAGGATCAGTCAAGGGGAATCAGTTTACAGACCTCCAGCTTCCACTGTTCTCTCTCCTAAAGGGGATCTGAGAACTGCTGTGACCTGCAGGTTCTCCTTCCCACCCCTCCTTACAACTTCACTCCGCCCACTTCACTTCCTGCGTCTTAGAATTATGCATTTCCCCAGGATATAAAAGAATGCCTGGGACAGGAAACAAAGGAATAATAACTAACTTAGGTTGTACTTTAGTTCATTCAAGTAACAAACCCCTGGCGCACCTCCAAGACTCGCCTATCTACCCATCTAATAATATGAATTCAGAAGTGAGCCACTTTCCAACCACAGCCAAGCAGAACAGAGGGTGGCAAGAAGGGCATCCTTTCATCAGTGTGGCAGTGACGGGGGAATACACTACCGACATGCACAAGCACACTCGTGGAGTGGGCGTCCAGAAGCGTGCCTCAGAGGTCAGAAGTTTGCCACAAAGGACATGTGAACTCCAGACATACCACTAACACCAGGCTCAACAAGGCCTTCTGAGCCAAAGGAACAAAGACTGTCCCACACCGTATCCAAGTGCGGTTGTCCGGAAAACCTAACAGTGACGACGATTCACCAACAAGCTCTACACGTTGGTTACCTGTCCCCACTTTCATAATTCTTTACATAATCAATGTGGATGAGAACGAACCACTAACTGTCAGATAGCTATAAAAATAAAAAATAAATAAAAATTATTTTAAACTAACCATTACTTAAAAACAAGTTAGACAGGAGTTAAGGTGTTACATAATTATTTGAACAGAAAATAGCATTGAGCTTTTTCCGGACAGAAATGAAGGCTGATTTGGCCCTGGCTGGGTGGCTCAGTTAGTTGGTTGGAGCACTGTCCCCTGAGGTTGCAGGTTCGATTCCCAGTCAGGGCACATACCTGGGTCAGGAGTTCGATCCCTGGGTCGGGGTGCATGTGGGAGGCAATGGATCAATGTTTCTCTCCCACACTGATGTTTCTCTTTCTCTCTCTCTCTCCCTCCCCCCATTCCTCTCTATAAAATCAATAAACACATCCTCAGGTGAAGATTTAAAAAGAAGAAGGCATTAAAGCTGGCTTGGCCTACTTGTCCTCACAATGAGGGCTGGCTTTGCCAATTAGGTTACATGATAAACATTTTCTGTGAACTGTGTAAGAAAATTATACTTTAAAGGTTTTAACAAAAATATGTAACAATAAAATACATGTACGAAAAGCAAGAAATTAAATCCTTTTGTAACTTCCTGAAAGATTTCAGATGTCAACTAAAGGAGCGAGAGGATACACAGTACGTGCTCTTAGGGGCCACACAAAAAGTCTGAATACCACTGGGCTGGGGATTCGAAGTATTAATTTACCAGTCACAATTACTGCTACCTCTGCTTTCCCCATTTAGTTCTTCCAGGTACTGGAAAGCTGAGTTCATTTCTATGAAAGAAAATGGCAACTAAAAAAAATAATAATAAATAAATTATTAAATAAATACGGAAATGGCATAAAATACAAACAAAATACTGAAGACTGTTGAGAAGAAACTCATTTTCTACGTAAGTTTGAAGGTCGTGCAAAATGTCCAGGTTATGTCAAGGTTATTCTGAAATCACGTTTTGTTTGAAAGTACCTTGAGGAAATTCTTTCTAAAAGGCATTAAAGCTTATTTGCTAAGAATATTTTTCTAGAAGTCACCCTCTCTGATATGAAACATTTTATCTAACTATCAAATCACATGCTGATTTTTACTGGAAGTCCATTTAGAGTTTTAGGATTCTATATGTACATTTTCTATTTTTATATTTGAGTTCATTGATTTTAGAGGGAGAGGAAGAGAGAGGGAGAGAAATAGAAACATTGCTGAGAGAGAAACATCAACATCGATTGGCTGCCTGCCTCCTGCACACACCCCTGCTGGGGATCAAGCCCACAACCTGGGCATGTGCCCAGACTGGGAATCGAACAGGTGACCTCTTGGTTCATGGGTCGATGCTCAACCACTGAGCCACACCAGCCAGGCTTGAGTTTATTCTTCATTTAACTTTTAAAACACTACTATAGTTGAATATCAAAATAAAAACAATAGCAAGTAGTGAGTATATTTTGATTACAGTCCTTCACTCATTCACATCTGCACATAAAATGCCAGCAGTTTATTCACTGGCCCCATTTAGAGGTCTGACACTGACCACCACCCCTAGGATGATGTTTATCATCCTCATATGCTTCTCCATTGGAATGGTGCCATCTTTCTTGATTTGGATCAAAGCCCACCAGCTCTTCCTAGTCCATTTCATCAGTCCCTTCAACTTCCTTCCTTTCAGGTAGGAGTTTTTCCAGCAAAGAGAGTTTATCAAGAGAGAGAGAGCCATCCTCAGGAAAGTTTACCTTAAATATGATGATTAGGCGACCCTTTTCCTATGGTCCACGATAACCTGGCATGCCTTCATTTAGCACACATTTGGTATTTCCATGCTTGACAATCTGACCTGGGTGAGATGTGATGACTATGGTTCAGTTGTCAAGAATAGATATTGACTTTTGGAAGCCACACAATGCTTTAACCAGCGGTATGTCCATACACATGCAAAGGCCCTCTCCTTGCACATAAAAACCACCTACTACTCTCCCCCACCCATTCACTCAGCTCCAGCAATACCTGCCTCAGTAACGGCCTTCACATATGCCAGGCAGGCTCTGGACTCAGGGACTTTGCACTGGCTGTTCCCTCTGCCAGCTATTCTCTTCGCTCAGATTCTACCCTGCTAACTCCCTCACCTCCTTTATGTTTTTACTCAAATACTCCTCAATTAAGCCTCTCCTAGTATCCTCTTTAAAAACAACAACACAAGACCGGCCAGGGTGTGGCTTAGTGGTTGAGCGTCGACCTGGGATCCAGGCAATTGGGGTTCAATTCCTAGTCAGGCACATGCCCGGTTGTGGGCTTGATCAATGACTTTCTCATCATTGATGTTTCCATCTCTCTCTCTCACTCTCCTTTCCTCTCTCTGAAATCAATAAAGATATATTTTTTAAAAAGTAAAAAGAAACAAGTAAAATTCATTTAAAAAAATAAAATAAAATAAAATAAATAAATAAAAACAGCAACACAATCCCACCTGCATATTTCTTACCCCCATGGCTTACTTTTCTTTTTCCCGGAATGCTTACCACCTAACATGCTACATAATTCACTTACTATAAAAGTTCCACAAGGACAGAGATCTTTGTCTCACTTTCTTACTGATGTACCACAAGCACATAGGCCATCCTCTGGCCCAAGTTACTCAGAGAAGTATGCTGAGTTAGTAAATGGCCCCAACCTGCTTTTTCAATGTTCCTTCCCACCTATTCTGCCTTAAAGGGTCCCTGCTCCAGCCTGTCAGCCTGATGTACTCGCCAGCCCAGCACACCTCTGTTCCCCAGTCCCACATTCTTCCAGTCTGGGAAAAACAAGGAACACTCGAAACGCCTCCCTGAAAGTGCTCTGAGCACTCCAGTCCACGGCGCTCTTCCTGCCCTGCATCCCACACACGGCACTTGCTGCCCAGCTCCCTGAGCTAAAAAGACACAGGCATCATTCTAAGAACATGTGTAAATTTGAATTTTTCCTGAAACTTGGCTCTAATTTCCTTGAAAGAATAAAGTTCATCTTCTTAGAAACTTATTAAACAACTCAATACATTAAAAATAGGGGGCGGGGGGGGGAGACAGTTCCTAAGTTGCTTTTTTTCCCCATTCAAAATGAACTTTGAGTTTCATGGAAAAAAGAAATGTATATTCTTATGTCTAATTTTTCTAGTTTATTAAATGTTAAAATGTCAGCGAGAAAACTTACTGGATTTCAGTGACTCCACTTAAAACATGAGGCACTTCACTTTATCTCCAAAAGTCTCACTCCAATGCCTAGGAGGCCCTGTGGGATCTGACCTCCTCTCCTGCTACTCACACCCGCTTCACTCTGCCCCGGCCACAGCGGCCCCCAGCATCCCTGAAACCTACCACACATGCTGGTGCCTCGAGGCTTCATATTACAGTGCCTTCTGCTGGCAACACGCATTTCCCTGAATTCTTGTTCTGCTTAAATCTTTCTAAATGTCCCCTTCCCAACCACTCCAGCTAAAACTGAACAACACTCTGTCTTCCTTACCTTCCAGCCTCTTCTCTGTTTTCTTTTTCTCCATACCAGCTTTAACAATCTAATCATCGATATTTTTTAATTATTTATGTAGAGGCATTAGAATAAATATTTTTATCTGTTTTACTCACAGTTATAGTCCCACTATCTAGAATAGTATGTAGCAATTAGAAGGTACAGGATATGTTTGGAATACAGAATTCAGCAAACGTATACCTTTTACAAGTGGACAGAGCAATGCAAATTTTTTAACATCTCCAAAAAAATCAAGGAAGTTCTTTCAATCATAGCATTTTCTACTTCTTTAAATTTGAATTCTCTCCAAGAGCTGAATTCTGTTTATTAGGAACAGCCAAGCTTCAAAGCTACTCTAAAAGTGGTTTAAAATCAGGTCTCTTTTACCATTCCCAAATATTTACGCAATGACTTTGAAATGACACATCAAGATATAAACAAATGTTTCCTGAGCATTATTTGTGTGCCCGGTACTGTGATTTAAAAAACTCTTCCCTTGAAGAAATAAGGCCTGTTTTTCAGGGGGAATTTAATTCCTAACATAACCCCAAAACTGCCCATATTTTGTTTAAAATAAATAGAAGTATAAAATGCCATGGAAATACAAGAAGCCATAGAGAGATAGCAAATATAGCCCAGTGGTTACAGAATAAAACTTCATTTTTTAATTTAAAAAAAAAAAAGTTAAAATGACTTTTACTTGTGCATCAAATTATTTTAACAAGGTATTTTTATTTTTTCCACCTGCCCTCAACAGCATGGTTACAATGTTATTCAATGAGGCACTACAGGGAGTGTCTCACTGGTTACAAAACCTGTCTTGGTTACAAAACCTGGCCTTTTCCTTTGCACTGATGGCTGCCAAGAGAGAAAGGGGGCTTTTGAAACACGTCAAAAACGTCCCCTCTGAGATGGATTCATTGTAATACTACTTAGCACTTACATGATTCATTTTATTGTTACCTTCTGTCTTAATGCAGGGGTCGGATTGCATTTTTTTTGTAAGATAGAAACCACATCTGCACGGGAAGAAAGTTTAAATACTGGCTGACAAACCAAAAGCTAATTATCATTTAAAATGTGCTATCAGAAGACAAGAGAAAATTTAGGATGCAGGTCCTGGCATGGAAGGATTTACAAAACCAATTTATAAATGTTATTGTTTCAGGAACTATTTACAATGTGTCTGACTTGACACAAATACATTTCCTTAAAATATTTTACTTTTTATTAATCACAATTTCCTCACTTAGATAACTTCAAAAACCCTCATTATCGATTGAGATTTCCCTTTCAATTTACAACAGCTATTAATTCACTTTTAGCTATTTGACTTAGGAATAAACAAATTCAGATGTTCAAAGATGCCCCCTAAAAAGTGTGCAGAAACAGATATAGCTATCAGTTTTCCCTAAAATACGGACAACTTCAAATTATTAAATGAGAGCAACGAAATGTAAACTAATGCATTTACCTTCTTCTAGAATCTTCCTCTGTCCAAGACTCCTAACTCAGAGGACATTTTTCAGACAGCCAAACAAATTTCTCTTACACTAAATTTTAGGTTTCTAGCCGTGATAACTGTGTTCAATGTAAGTTTTTTAAATGTCTGCATTTTTAAAACCATGTAACTGGCTGCAAAATAGGTCTGGGTGAGGCTTACTAATTCTTAATGAATTTATGAAATTCAAACTACTTCACAGTAATTAAGGCTCCCCATTAAGTACAGGGGAAAATCCAACTTTCTCATTAGTTCTTTCCTCCAAGCTAGAATGAGGGTTCAATCTCAAACTGATGTTCCAAACTATAAAATAATTAAATGCCTAACTTCAAAATAACTCTCGAAGTTGATTTGACAAACAGTAATACACATACAACAGCTAATAGTAATTTAAGATTGGCTTATGTCAAAGAATTGCATTTCTATCCTGGATTAATTTAATAATGTGAACTTTGAAATAACTTTTTTTTAATGTTAGGTTTAAAATCATAGGATTCTACAGTACCCGGTGCTAGTTGGTTGTAGTTCTCACTGGTACTTTAAAAAATGTAACCTTGGTCACATAATCCAATGAGAAGTCAAAAGCTTCAAAGGCAAAAATCTAAAGAGGCACTATGTTTCATTTCATAATTTACTTCTCCATCCCAAAAAAAACCATCACCTAGGGATTTATGGGACACTATTACTACTGCAACATAATACAGAAAAACCATAACACCAGTGATGCTGTAGCACTTATCCACAGGCCAACAAAATCTTTTAAGTGTAAAATCTATACAGTAGTTCCCCATAATCCAGGGGGATACTTCCCAAGACCCCCAGTGGATCCCTGAAACTGCTGATAGTACCAAACCCTACATATATTGCTTTTTCCTGTATATACATACCTATGATAAAGTTTAATTTATAAATTAGGCACAGAGATTAACAATAATGAATAATAACAGAATTATAATGTCCTGTAATAAGTTTTATATATATATATCCCCTAACCAAACGGCTACTAAGTAGCAGGTAGTGTATACACTACAGATACTCTAGACAAAGGGATGAATTCACATCCCAGGCAGAACAAATCAAGATTTCATCACAGCAAGCAATTTTGAACTTACGAATTCTTTATTTCTGAAATTTTCTACTTAATATTTTTGAGCCATGGTAGACCACGGGTAACTGAAACCACGAAGAGCAAAACCACAGATAAGGGGGTACAACTGCAGTAGGCTCTGTAGTGGGTTGTACGTTCAATTTCTGATTTAAAGAGTTTCCATTTAGCACAACATTGTTTAAATTCACTCTTAAGATGAGTTTGAATCAGATAGTATGTGCTTCCATATTTTAGTATACATTTCACAAGGATGACCTCATGAGCTCTAATCTATAGAACTTAAGAGTGAGACTAAACTGCAGCTGCGAATAAATGGTGAAGTAAATCAGAGAACACCTTACATTCAGACATCAAATCCAAAATATGCATTCTGGTTCTTAAGATCTTATTTATCTTTAGAAATAAATGCCAACAGTAATAAAAATAAACTTCCTTGTAATCTAGCTAAGCTTCCTCAAAAGTGTTGAAACAAAGACTCAGCTTTAAGTACAACCTTATGCTAGTTCAATACAAATAAACATGCTTATCAGGGCTCGGGATGAAATCACCTCAGTCACTCCACCAGAATGCAACTCTGCATCTGCAAAGTTGTTCTGAAGCTGCTCCAAACTAAAGCTCACTGAAAAGGAGAGACCCTGTCATGAAGTAAGCATGTTGCGTAAAATACTTGTTTCACATTGGCCCCCAGGTTAAACAACCTTGCATCTCATGATTAGTGTTTCTTCTGCAAGAATAGTATCAAGGGATATCAACACAGACAAATGGAGAGACAGACATCACGGACTTCAGGGAGTCTATCTTCACAAGCTTGAGTTACTAATTGAGGTTAGGAAAGTTAGATGAGTTAAGATACAGGCAAAGTGCTTAGCACAATTGCTTGGCTCATAGTAAACCCTCAATAATCATTAACAAGTATGCATTAGCTCTCTACCAAAGCAGTTTCAAATACTGTCTACAACTAACCACGAATTCCTTTTCAGGCCCTACTTCTACGGACTGTGCAAACAGCAAATGAATGCATAAAACACACTTTTTAAACTACCCATCTTGAAGACTGAAATGGCACAATAAGAAACTGCTTACAAAAACTGTATTGGGCTGCCAAGAACACAAATTCACAACCTGACTAAAAAGCTGGCAAACTAGTTAGCATTCTCATTAGGACCGGAGCCAGTTAAATCAGGGACAGTTAAAGGTCAAAGGCGTCCAAGCCCGGAGCGATTTTCTCCGCTCACACGGACCCTGCCTCCCCCTGGAACAGTGGCCTGAACCAAAGGCAGGCGCGGCTGAAGTGCGGGCGAGGACACGCCGGGCGAGACGTCCCCCTAGGGGATTCTTCCAGTTATAAAGACGCTTCTACCTTGGGTCAAGGGACTCAGGCGACCTGGGATCTCGAGGTCTCGCCCACCACCCCCGCCCCAACCGCGGGAGCGCAGCCCTGGGCCCCAGGACCTCCGCCCGCGCGCCCGCGGTGGAGACGCGAGTCCGTGCGCGTGGTTCCCCGGGGCCGCCTCTCCGCCCTCCGCGCCCACGCACTCCAGGCCCTGGGCCCCGGAGGATGCCGCCCAGGCCCCAGCGCCCCCACCCCGGCCCCCGCGCCCGCTGCCCGGGCAGGATACTGAACACAGTCCGCTCCCAGGGCTCCAGCATGTAGAGCGCCGTGACCAGCAGGTACTGGTAGTAGAACCAGGACATTTGCTTCCAGGCCCGCGCCAGCGCCATCCTCGCCGCGTGGCTTCCTGCGTTGCAGTCCAACGTCGGTCTGTCCCGCAGGCCTCCGGTTAGTGTCCTAAACCCCCGGCCTGGAGGCCCGCCCGCCCGCCACCCCGCGCCCATTGGCCTGCGCGCCCCGGCGCGTCACCCATGGGCACGCCCATCCCCCGCGCCCGCCCCCGCAGCCGGCCGCGAGCCCCGCCTGGCCAGCCATCATTGGCCAGGCCCCGCCTTGCTTCGTTCACTCCCCTACCCCACTTCCCCTTCCCCTGCCCCGGCCGCGCCCACGCGAACCGAGGACAGTCCCCGCGAGAGCGCGCGCCGCGCCCCGTCCTGTCCGCCCCGCCTCGCCGGGCCGTTGGTGGGCGGGGCGTTGGTGCGGGCCGGGGTCCACCCATCCGGCCCAGAAACGCTGTCCTGGAAAGTATTTGCGGCATATGTGAGATGCCTCAGGTATCCTACTGGCAGGGGGATTGCAGGGTGAACGGGCACGTATTAGGTTCCCATCCCCGTGCAATTTACCACCTAGCGGGGGAGACAGGTACTAATGACACGAATGCAAGTAAAGTTGTGATGGGTGCAGAGGGAGAGAATAAGGTGTTCAGTGAGGGTGGGGAGGCGAAGGTCACCTAGTCAAGGTCAGGAAAGGCACCTCTGAGGTGATGGGCACCTGGCTTCCTTCCTCCCCCCTCCCTGCACCTCCGCGCGCAGGCGTTTAGGGATACACAAGCACACACACACACACCCCCAGACCCGCAGACCCATGCACTCCTTAACCTAAAGACAAAATAAATTACCATAAATATGTCTATCTGCCTGCCTCTCTTGGTGACTATAGGCATCCTGTAGGTCAGGTCTGCAGAAGGATACTGACCTGGCGGGCTGTGCAGACGACAGGCTGCTTGAGATCTGTGGGCTGATAATTCCTGGAGATACGTTCTTGAATGATCAGATTTTCCCACTGGCAAATAGGCCAGCAACATTGCACTCACCTTCAGGAATGAGCTGCATGGTTAGCACGTGAAACGACGCCACTAAATGCCCTGCCCTTTTAATGTTAAAAGGTTTCTAGGTTAAATAGCCTACTGCTTAAACTTTAAAACTAGCATGGTTGATACTGTTTTACTTATTCACTTAGAAATATCAAGCGCTGTTCACGAGCTAAACAACGGGGATGGAAAGGCAGATAGACTAAGATCTGCCTTCATAAAATACACTGTCTACTAGGAAGAAGAGGCAAGTTAACTGATTACAGTGAGATGTGGTAAAGGGCGTTTTTATGTTATACGTAGGATGCCACAATAGCCCAGAGAAAATCAGACTGGAATTGTGAAAGGCTTCTGGGAAATGGTGCATAAGCTGAATACTGAAGGAAAAGTAGAAATGGCAGAATGAGTGGGGTTGGGGAGGAGAGGGTGGGACAGATATTCCAAGCCCTGCACATGAAGGCCTGATGCACTAAAAGAGCTGGAAGAACTGCCTCATTCATGGCTAAAGCAAAAAGAATGTGTGGGCAGTGGCAAGAAATGGGGCTGCATAGTAAACAGGGACTGTAGAGTAAAGAAATGGGATGGATAGTAAACAGGATACTGAAGGGCCCTGTCTGTGTGAGGAGCTAAAGCATTTTTAACTTGATGTGCAAAAGTTTAAAGAGCCAATGGCTTAATAAGAGTTGCTTTAAGGACAAGACTTGGAGGTAGGTAGTAGCCTGGAGGCTACTGAGGAAAAGAGGTCCCATAGGAGACACTGCAGAGGTAGAACTTGTAAATGGGACATGTATCACCCACATTCACTAGGGTCCTCCCTACCCTTAAGGGATCCAAGTACACTTGGCCCTCCCACTTCTGCATCTTACTGTGTCGGGCTTCTCTCTACCCATGTTCCTCACTGGGCTGTCCCTGTTCGGATCTACTCAGACACAGGCAAGCTCTGTTCCTTTAGCTTCAAGAACTCCAAGTACCTCAGCACTTGGTGATACTCAGTTAAGTTTACCCAGGCTTGGAAGCACCACCCATAACTACCCTGCCGTCACTGGGCCAGCTCCCTAAGTGCCATTCCTAGTACGCGGTCCTCCCCACTGTACATAG
The DNA here is from genome assembly GCF_054644295.1 of Miniopterus natalensis. Classification (NCBI taxonomy): domain Eukaryota; kingdom Metazoa; phylum Chordata; class Mammalia; order Chiroptera; family Miniopteridae; genus Miniopterus; species Miniopterus natalensis. The sequence goes on from NC_142081.1 coordinate 77,735,299, forward strand.
CCCACCAGTGTGCTGCATCTCTTTGGGAGAGAAGCCCTACTGAGCCCATCTGCATCCCTCAGCTGCCCTGGGATTCTAGTGAACAAAAATCCATCTTGCTAGCGCTGACAACTGGCTAGAAATGGGGCAAAGAGGCCGAGATCCTGGGTGGTGACAATATTCACAAAGAATCTAGGGGAAGAAGTTTGGCTGAAAAGATACGAATTCTGTTAGGACAGGCTGAGGCTGAGGTGCCTGAGGTACATTTAAGAGGAGGTGTGTAGGGGGCAGTTGGGCATATGATATGGGTGTAGAATTTAGAAGAGCAGTCGGAACAGGAGCTAAAAACGTGAGTTTTCAATAAGCCCCTGGTCATTGAAGTCCTGATTGCTGCTGAGGTCACCCAGGGAAGGCACCCAGAGTGAGAAGGGCAGCGTAGAGAATAAACACAGGGACTCTGACATTTCGGGGATGAGAGTCCAAAGGGAGTCATTAAATGGCACTCAGAGGGAGCTGAGATCTGGTGGCCAAGAGGAGAGATGTACCGGGCAGGCCAAGGGAGGAAGAGGCGGCCAGCAGAGCAGATGGCTCCGGGAGGACAAGCAAAAGGAGGAAAGGAGGTGCCAGTTTGTCTTGTCAACTTGGGGCTCAAGTGATGTCTCATTCACGGTGGAATGATAAGGGCAGAAACCTGGTTCCAGAGGGAGTGGGACGTGAGGAAAGAAGAGAGCTGATCAGTCCTGCCTTTGCAGGAACCTGGCCTTGGAAGGAAAGCGAGAGAACGTGATAGCGAGGGGTTTTGTTTGGTTTCTCAGGCGAGAAAGGTGTGAGCAAGTTTATGGGCTTAGAGTAATGACACGGGTGAAGATGGTAGAATGGGGGAGCAGCTCTAAAGCCTTAATAAACACCCCTCCAAAATCTACAAAGCCTGAATTCTACCTCTACTCCCTATTGAAACCATTTGCTAAGGTTTTCCAACTTCCACGGAGTTTAATCACTCTTCTTACTCGGCCTCTCTGCAGCATTTGACACTGCTGAACAGTTCCAGCTTCTAAAAATTCTGCAGTCTTGGTTTCCACTACTCTGTGCTATCTAACCTTCTCTTGGAGTCCTCGCTGCTCCTTTGATAGACCCAGATTTCTCCCCAATCTCTAAAGACTTGCCAGCCCCTCTGTTTCCCCATTCACGACTGCTTCCTCAGTCGTCTCATCCCTTCCTTTGGATACCAAATGTCACTCAAGTGTTTATTCTAACTGCTGGCAGAATATATCTAAACATAATTAAAATAATAATAAAGGTTATCATTATCATAATTGTCTAGTCCCTCACAGTTTTCAAATTTCAACATGCTTTTCATCTATTATCTCCTTTCCTCAGAAAGAGCTAGTACAATCCTATTTAATAACTATGGCCACTGGAGTTCAGAGACATATTTGGGTCCAAACTAATCTTGCACCCAAAACTCACTTTTCTTATCTCTGTTCGTGGCAAAAAGAGCCTTGATCTCCAGGCCAGAAACCTTGTACCCATTTTAATTCCCTTCTCTCCTTGCCACCCCTGATTTCTGTCCCTGAGTGACATGGAGTCATCCCTCCAAGTATCTCAGGTTTGCCTTCTTTGATAGGATCTGCCATTTCACATGTTTGCACAGAACCTCGCTCTTATCAAGACAATGAGCTGCCTATTGCCACCCAGACTTGGCTTACCTGTTACCATTAGTTCTTCCTGCTTGTTATGAACCCTGAACACTTTCATCCTGGAAATAGTTTTAGTAGTTGAGAAAAGAATGACAGATTTTCAAGAAACTACCCCATGTTGTTTGCCTCCTGAAAGTTTTCACTGAAATCATCTTTTCAGTTAAAATGACCCGGTAGTTAGTTCATTAATGCATTCCCTCACCTCTCACTACTGTGTGCTCACAATGTGCCAGCTGTGCTAGTGGCGAGTTTCAGAAAGACCAGTGCAACATGCCCTCTGCCCTCAGAGTCCCTGAGAAATATGTCCATGTGTCCCATGGAAAGAATGTTATAATTGGTTTAAAACGTTAGCGAGTGCCTACCTTTGCTGTGGAAGTGGTAAGGCCAGTCACCCAGAGCCAGCCCTTAAGGGATTAATGGCCCAGAGCCGTGAACACACATACGGGCAATGAACCATGGGGTTCATCCTGCCCACTTGGTTTTCAGGACTTTCCTGGGACAGTAGCCACAGTAACCTCCAGGTTCTAGGCCCAGCCCATGCTGTAGGAGCTGGGCAGAGCTCCTGATAGCCAAGCTGTTCCAGGAACAATCAGGGGACCATTTGTCAGTTGAAAGAGAAAAAATATAAGGTAAGAAGCAGAGACTCTGGGGACGACAGTAGGGGTGAGAGCTGGTTCCCAGGGTAGAGAAACTGCTGGTTTGGTGTGAAAAGAAAGGGGGTCAAGTAAGGCTAATCAGTTTGAGCATAAACTAAGGAAACCTCTCTAAATATATTGCACAGTAAATATTTGGTAAAAAAAAAAAATTTTTTTTAAGTGTAGCAAAAATTTTTTAATATAGCAAATACAGAATGGCACAAAGAAGAAAATAAATGTTCATAATAGAATGACTATCAACATCTTTATACATAATTTATTCAAATAGATTGTTACTGTGGAATAAGAACAGAGCTCAGCAAATCAACTTTGGAGTTTCCCTCAGCAACGTTAAAAGTAAATATGCCCTAACAATTGGCTAAAATATGGCTAAATATGGCAAGTAATTTCAGTCAAAATAAAGGACCTACGAGAAAGTTGATGTAACCACTGTGTTCATTCATTCACACATACATTTAGTGAATCCTTATTGAGTCCTTACTGTGTGTGAGGCACTGAGGCCTGATTTCTAATAGCACTGTTGTGTTTGGCACCAGGTTACTACTAGTGACTTCTGAGAATGCCAAGGAGCAGATGAGGTGGCACTGGTAGATCAGGACCCCTGATGTCAGTGACGTGTAGTCCAGATGTCAGTGCTCTCTGTGGTTCCCTAGGAGATGAACAGCTGCAAGTGAGGAGCTTATCCCCACCACACAAGGGCCTACTGTCAGCACCGTCGGGTCCCACTCTGACCTCAGGTCTGCAAGGAAATGAAAACCTGCTCCCCCTTGCAAAAGGCACACCTCCTGCATGCAGTCCACTGACCTGTGGGACTGATTAGAAGGGTGGCATGATCTTGCCCTCCTCCCAACAGAGAAGAGGTCATCCAAATACCCAGATCCATCAAAGAGAGGCGCTGAGGGAGGGAGATCCAGAGCGAGAAAGGAGATGACAAGTAGGGATCCTGAGGCTTGAGAAGTCTGAGGCTAAGGAGGCAAGGAGGCTGGGGAGGTGCAGAAGGCTGAGGAGGCAGAGGCTCTGATGAGAATTGGAAGGTGGGGTGCAGAGTCTGGCTGGAGAAGTGGTGTCCTGAAGGTAGACCCAAGAGCAAGGACCAGATAAATGTCCTCTTATGGATGCCATCAGTTGCCAGCCTGCCTGTCTCTTTAACCAATGAATATAAGCAACAGACCCTATTTGAGACCTCACATTAACAGCTCATGCTTTTTCTAACTCAGTATGTCTAATTTCTAAGCACAAATACAATAGTGATTTCACATTTAGTCTCCTTTACGATGCAAATAAATAGCAGGCCATGCCCCATTGTGTCATTCTTTGTAGCTTTTATAATAACCTCTGAGGGAGCAAATATAGACTATAAAATAATTTATCTTAAAACTCTGCTGTGAAAAGTGAAAGATTTTAACAGGTGATCATCAGTTTTTGGGTGCTGAACTTTTAAAGTCTAAAATTCATAAGCAGGAGATTTGGCTACTTTAGGGGGAGATATTTGAACTGATTAGCAGTTCACCTATGAGACAGAATTCTACAAAATAATCATTTGGTAAAGCAAAATACCTTTTCTCCTATGACTCTGAAAATTATATCAAATAGGCTTTGGACTGTGCTAATTTAATGTAGACAAAATTAAGTCAACTTAAGGACTTGGAAGGGCTTGTCCCAAGCTTAAGGTGAAAGTGGTTTCCAACTCTGTTTAAATTGCACATCTGCTTTTTTAAAGCTAATTAATGTTTTCTGTCATTAATGGTAGTGATACTGTTGTAATTAACAGTTATTAATAACAGGAAAGGAGCAAAGGGAAGGCCAACTATTATAGGCATGTCGTTTGGGCAGCTTCAGCAGGAAGTGAAAGCTTTACACTCCCCAGGGAGCCACCTATCTATTCCCCACTGGTCCCTGGGAGAAGGGACTGGACAGGAAGGAGAAAGGACACATGCCCGGTAAAGCTGGGGTGATGTCAAGGAAGGTACTTGTCTGTCAGTCACACCTGGCTGGGAACAGGTCATTGGCTAGAATGAGTGTGGCCACTGCAAGGGCCCAAAATTTGAGATACTAAATCTCCGAAGGAGTTCACTCTCTTGGTTCCTCTGGGTCTGTTGCACCTGACTCCTGGCTTATAGGGCTCTCTCACTCCTGCTCCCCCATATTTGCCCACATGGTCCATGGCCATGTGGACCCCACACACAGTGGACTAATGCATTGTAACTAGCCTGATGCTAAACTGGACCGGGCTGCAACGTGGACGGAAACCCAGACACTGGCTTTGCTTCTAGCTTTTTCTGAAATCCCCGTTACTCCTCTTCTATGACTGAAATGGGACTTTGGAAACCCAGGGATGTAATTCCATGCAAATAAAAATTACTTATCCTCCCATGCAAGTCTCAGAAAATTCTTTTTCTCGAGATATGCTAAGGACCCCACCCCAGCATTTAGTGGGGAAAGGGACTCTCCAATAACACTAGTGCTGAGTTTCAACCCCATCTGGAACATATATGACACAGGCCAGGGATTTAGGAGCAGCTGCTCGGTATTTTTATATCACACGACACATTATCTCATGAGAATTTCATAAATTCTACATACAATAAAAGCTGGATTATCTGACATTGCCCTAACAAGTTCTAGAAATTAGTGTCTCTGATATTCTCCCAGAATAAATCTTTATGCTAGTTGACTACTAATACTGGAATTCAACCAGTGTCAACACGTGTAAGACAAGAAAATAAATAAATCTTTCTCCTAAAGTTAAAAATAAGAAAAGCTTCAGAGATTTATAAGAAATTCCTTTTTTAAACATTTAATTCAGGCTACAGGGCTGTTGCATTTTATGCAAATGTTGTGTTCCTAAAGACTTTATATAATTTTTTTTTTTAATATATCTTTATTGATTTCAGAGAGACGAAAGGAGAGGGAGAGAGAGAGAGCTAGAAACATCAATGATGACAGAATCATTGATCGGCTGCAGCCCAAAACCCGGGCATGTGCCCTGACCGGGAATCGAACCCTGATCGCCTGGATCCTAGGTCGATGCTTAACCGCTGAGCCACACCAGGCCGGGCAGACTTTATATAATTTAAAATATGAATTCAAGACAGAGTCTGACAAAGTATAGACTTTATTTTTGCATATCTGATAAAGAAGAAATGCCATGTGGCAATACTTAAATGCAGTTTAAAATTTAGTAACCCAACCAGTTTTAGAATATGGGATTCTTTTTATTATTATTATTGATTTGAGAGAGAGACAGAGAGACATCGATTTGTTGTTCCACTTATTTATGCATTCATTGGTTTATTCTCGTATGTGCCCTGACCAGGGATGGACCCCACAACCTTGATGTATCAGGATGATGCTCTAACCAACTGAGCTACTCATCCAGGGCTATGGGGTTCTTGATTATTTGTAATTTGGAAAGATTTTCATTGTTTCAAACTTTGTGTAGAAAGTGTGACTTAATATCTTTATAATGCTCTATTTCAAATTTAAATAATTGAAAAATATATTAAACATGATTATATTACATAGGAACTTGAGGAGGTTACACAAAAGGAAAAGAAACTGGAGCTTACTCATTAAAATAATATGTTGTAGCCATATATAATTTGCCTTCATCAAATTCACAGCATATATGATGAGCCAATATGCCTAATAATATGCAAAGAATTTTTACTAGTCAATAATAAAAAAGATAAGCTAGTGATATAAATCCTCCTGTCTTCCTACAGAATCTTTAGTAAAATCCACTTTACTCCTAAAAAAAAAAAAGAAGAAAAAGAAAGAAAAGGAAAAAGATAAGCTATTTTTTAAATGGGCAAAAGAAATGAACAAGTGTTTCACACTAATAAGAATAGTAATAAGAATAATAAAAATACAACCTTATAAATATAAAAAGATGCTTGACAGCAGTATTTAAAGACATTTGAATTAAAGCAATGATTAGGACATTTTCACCCTATGAGATTAACAAAGGTTTAAAAAAGATCAATAAATAGCCATTGTTGTCATAGGTGGGGTGGGAGGTGGAAGAAGGACTTTAATCCCTGTTAATAGGGGTATAAATTCTTACATCCTCTGAAAGAAGGTGATGTGACAACCTACATGAGAACCAGAAATTTTATCTGTGGGAATTTGCCCTAAGGAAATAAAGCCATGCCAAGAGGCAGGTGTCCATGAGCATTGTATGCAGGACCCAGGATGTGACTGCCAGCCTCAGGCCTCATCCGTGAAGACTAACTCAGTTCCACCTGCACCAACTCAACACACAACCCACCCCTGCAATGCCTTCCACCAGGAATCCAGGCACAGGGAGAACACAGGGATTTTTGCTGCCGACCTGGGCAAGAATACAAGTGGGACTTCTCATCTCTCAATGGCATTTTACTGGAACACCCTCCAAAGATCTGCCTCTGCACCTGGGCTTCAGGCCAACCCTGTGGCTCCTCCCAGGTCCCTACTCAGGAAACCTGCTGCCTGGTCTTGAAAGGCCAGACCTGGAGGCTGGCATCCACCCTATAGGCAGGGCTTACCAAGGCAGCTCTGCCCAGGAGGCAGGATTGCTTGCACTAGCTGCTAAGAACAAGAAAATGTTCCCTGTTATTATATTTTCAGTGGTGAAAAACTAAACCACAAGTATAAATGTACACCAATAGGAGGTCAGACAAATCATGATACATTCATACAACGGACTGGCTTTTGAAAGTAATGAGTTGGGTCCATTTTGGACTAAAGTGAAATGATGTCCAAGAGGTACAGCTAAAGGGAAAAGACTTGTTGAAGAACAAAATTCAACCGAGTATATTTGAAGATCTAATTAATTTTTAAGCAATTCGGAAATCAGGCAGCATCCCATATAGCAACTAGAAGGGAATTACCATGGAGTGTACTAAATGGAAGGGGGGGGGGGTGTCTGTGTATTGAACATTTATTACTTTTTATTTTTCAATTACAGTTTACAATCAACTTTATTTTGTATTAGCTTCAGATGTACAGCATAGTGGTTAGACAATCATATATTTTATGAAGTGATCTCTTGATATTTCCAGTATCCATCTATCACCATACATAGTTATTACAATATTATTGACTATATTCCTTCTGCTCTACTTTACATCCCTGTAACTATTTTGTAACTACCAACTTGTCCTTCTTAATCCCTCCACCTTTTTCACCAAGTCCCCAAACCCCCTTCCCTCTGGCAATTATCAGTCTGTTCTCTGTATCTATGAGTCTGTTTCTATTTTGTTTGTTCATATTTATATCATTCTTTAGATACCACACATAAGTTAAATCATATGGTGTTTGTCTGTCTCTGACACTTATTTCACTTAGCATAATACCCGCTTATGTCAGTGATTTTCAACTGGTGTGCCGCAAGAATTTTTAAAACATTCAATACCTGACTATTTAGTCAGGGACACTGACCTCTTTTCTCTTAGATTGTCAAATAAAAAAATGACAACAGCCTAGACAACAATAGCCTTCCGTGTGAATGAATCAGAATTATGTCAGATCAGAAAAAATATATTTTTGGTGTGCTTCAGCATGTTAGTAATTAGTTTATATGTGCCATGAGATGAAAAGGTTGAAAATCGCTGCTCTAAGTCCATCCGTGCTGTCACAAGTGTCTAGATTTCATTCTTTTTAGGGCCGAATAATATTCCATTGTATATATGTACCACCACTTTTTTATTCACTCCTCTATTGATGAGCACTTGGGCTGCTTCCATAGCTTGACTGCTGTAAGTAACGCTGCAGTGAACATAGGGGTGCACATATTCTTTCAAATTAGTGTTTTGGGTTTCTTCCGATAAATTCCCAGAAATGGAATCACTGGGACCTAAGGCAGTTCCATTTTCAATTTTTTGAGGAAACTTCATTCTCCATACTGTTTCCACAGTGGCTGCACCAATCTGCACTCCCACCAACAGTGCAAACGGGTTCCCTTTCCTCCACACCCTCGCCGGCACTTCTTTGTTGCTTTATTGAGGACAGGCATTCTTAAAGGTGTGAGATGATACCACACTGTAGGTTTATTTTAATTCCTCTCATGATTAGTGACATTGAGCATCTTTTCATATGTCCTCTTTGGAAAAGTGCCTATTCAGGTCCTCTGCCAATTTTTTAATTGGATTGTTTGTTTTGGTGTTGAGTTGTATGAGTTTTTTATAAATTTTGGATATTAACCCCTTATTAGTTGTATCATTGATGAATATCTTCTCCCATTTAGTGAATTGTCTTTTTGTTTCATTAATAGTTTTCTTCGCTTAAAAACTTTTTAGTTTGATGTAGTACCGTTTGTTTGTTTGTTTGTTTTTGTTTCCCTTGCCCAAGGAGATATATCAGAAAAAATATTGCTAAGAGAAATGTCAGAGATTTTACTGCCTATGTTTTCTTCTAGGATTTTTATGGTTTCAAGTCTAACATTTAACTCTTCAATCCATTTTAAGTTTATTCTTGTGTATGGTGGAAGAGGGTGGTCTAGTTTTATTTTTTTGACATGTGCCTATCCAATTTTCTCAACACAAAATGGAAGTTTTTATAGGCAGAAAGAGGGTGCAAGTAAGAAATTAAATAACTATAGAGTGGATTATTTCAGGCAAAGACATCTTCTTTTAGGGAAAGGGAAGGGGTCTTATCATGCAGATTACCTCACTGGTATTGATTAGGAAATCCCAGACTGACTGATTTAAAATTCTGCTCCTGGGAGAGGCTAAAACTGCAATTAGATTAGGTATTATGCTTTGGTATGGTCATATAGCTTAGCAAAAGTGACTCCATTTTGGCCTGTTGTTTCTTTTTTTTAACAGTATATATTCTGTGATGGCATTGTCTGGTTTGTGCATGGAGGTACCCCAGTGCTGAAACAATGCTGCAAACACAGTAGATGCTTGAATATTTGTTGACTGTTTGTAAAGAAAAATATCCAGGAGGCCTACAACCTTGTCTACTATGTTCTATGTAGAATTCCCGAAGCCCGAAAATTACCTTGTGGCCCAGGTAATCCCATAGTATGTCCTTAAAAAAATACACAACAGTTACACAACTAACCCTGAGGGGAGGGAGACTGAAGAAAGAAGAGACTATTTTTTACTTTACATAATTCTACGTGCTTTAGCTTTTCTTACAAGTGTGTAATACTGTTGTGATCATAACAGTAGGGGGAAGGTGCAGAAAGCTTAAAGCTCTTAGAAAAATATGTGTAAAAGAGTTGTGAACAAAAAGGAGCTACTTTGGCAGGCCTAACAAGCTTAATAATTAAAAGTAATCACATAGGATGTTTCAATCATTTTTTTAAAAATCCTAACTGAGCCTTGCGAGGCACGGCTCAATGGTTGAGCATCAACCTAGGATCTATCTGGGAGATCTCGGTTTGATTCCTGGTTAGGACACATGCCCTAATTGCGGGCTCAATCCCCAGTAGGGGACATGCAGGAGGCAGCTGATCAATGACTCTCTCATCATTGATGTTTCTCTCTCCCTCTCTCTTCCTCTCTCTGAAATCAATAAAGATATATTTGAAAAATAAAAAAGTAAAAAATAATAAAAATTAAAATCCTAACTGAGAGAGTTATGGTAAGGAGGTCTTGTCCTAAGGCCTATATGACAGATTAATCTATACCTTGAATAAGCCCTGTCTGGTGTGGGTTTTTTGTGCATCTAGAATAATATAACACTTTGCTGGTCTGCCATTTCAAGCTAGAACTCACCCATGGAGCCGGCTACTTTTCAGTCATGACCCATCAGCAAGGTATTTAAAATTACTTAAATTAATGTAAGTGCAGACACAAGTTATCTCGTGACCAGTCAGCAATGTTCAGACACTGAAACACATGTATACTCGTGACAGGTCAGCAAGATGTTTACAATGTGAAAATGATCTCTTCTCCAGACCTGGCTTGGGGTGAGACAACTTCAGCATTCCTCATTATTCTCTTATACCCACATACCTCTGTAAACCAGGTATGCACCCACCAATGGAAAAGATGTATCTCTGTATTTTACTTCTTACCCAGTCCTAGAGATGTCCCTGCTTTGCTTTCTCCCACCTCCTTAATCTGCAGTAATCCTGGCCCTGAGCCCCAGCCCCAACCTGCTTTCATGCCAGTCCACCCTGATGCCCACTATTGCTGCTGACCCTGCCCCCTGGCTGGGCACCCTCATGTAGCCTCCTCATGGAGGGCTCTGGGTTCCAACCTTCTTAGGCAGATGGAACATTGGTTTCTACATTTTTTAACCCTCTACAGCTCAACCAAATGAATCAAACGTATGCTGTATCTAGGTGTGTGAATGATGAACATGCAGGTGGCTCAAGGTAGCATGCAAGGCCTCCATGAAAAAAGTGCACAGTCGACTGGAGAAGACAGCCTGGGAGGGGCAGAATTTTTCCGGCGGGGATGTGAGAGTCTCAGGAAGGCAAAAGAGGTGAACTTTGACCTGGACCTCAAAGGTTGTGTACGAGTCCCGGCTTGAAGTTGGAAATGGGGAGGAGGGGGCCACGTGGACACATTCCAGACCGAGGGAACTGCCTGAGCCAGAGGCCCTGAGGACATGAGAGTCCCAGCCTCTCAGAATAGCAAGCACACTAGGTCAGTGAATGACTGAGTTGTCACTAAATTTTTTCAATTATGAAATATTTTCCCAGTTCCAGATAAAAGAAGAAACATTTTGAAGATTAGGACAGAGCTTGGGCACGTATGTTCTCTTGCACACCCTTACTGGAGGTAAACTTTATCCTTTGAAAGTTGGTCCCTTTTTGTAAAAATCCCAAAGGCAGTTAGAGGAGAATTTAGTTGTTCATGTAGGTTACCAAACTGGTTCATGCTCTACAGAATGAGTAAAAAAGTAATGAATTTGATCTTCTTGGCCCATAGAGGGACTCAGAAGGCAATTTTAAAAGTTAGTGACCAAGCTGGAAATATATGAATTATCCTAGACTACTCCCTCAGCCCCTACCCTCACCTTAAAGTACTGACTGAACTCTATAATCATTTCCCTAGCCATTGAATAACTCCGTTGTCATGGCCATCGCATTCCTTTCCTTCCCAGTCCCTAACTCAGGTTAACCACTGACCCGCACCTAGACGAATTAAAGGCACAGCTGAGTAGCGCGTTTGCTGGTGAAGGGGAGGGTGGGGGAAACCTGGTTGTCATTTTCTATTCTACTGGAAAATGTTCAGTTGCTATGTTCTTGCAGAACATCGTGGAAATGTGGCTACCTTTCACCACGTAGATATATGGTTCATATATTGGATGATAGTCCTATCGCACTGAGAGTTCCCAAAGCCTTTCCACTCCAAGAATTGAGGGGGGGGGTGCATATTGTCCCAGGCACCTCCCCCATGTGCCGCCCCCTGCCCAGGTTGTGCAGATGAGCAGCGTCAGCCTCATACCTCAGCTTTCTGTCTTGTTCCCAGACCCAAGCCTTTCTCACTATGGCCAAAGTGAACTTCGTAAGAACCTTTCGTTGGCTTTTTATCATCGCAGCGTGATGGGCATGGCTCTCACGCTCCTGCTCTGCCCTCTGCCCGCGCTCCTGCGGACGCGCCCTCTCACCCCCTCTGCCTGCAGAAAAGACCCGCTCCTCCCTCCCCTGGACACACCCGAGTCCACTCCTGCTCCTCCTGGGCAGCCCCAGCTGGCCTTTCGAAGCTCAGCTCCGAGGCCACCTCCTTCATGTCGTTTTCACTCCTTCGGACCCCAGGCCGCCCTCCCTGCATTGTCACTGTCACTGTCGCCCCACCATTCAGTGAGCTCCTGGAGGACAAGCCCTAGGCCTCTTCATCTTGATGTCCCAGCAGTGCCTGGGACAAAATAATATATAGATTCTCAGCAAATATTTGTTGAAGGAATAAATAAAAGAAAGAAGTGTCTGGCTGGGCGTGGCTCAGCGGTTGAGTGTTGACCTAGGATCCAGGCGATCGGGGTTCGATTCCGGGTGAGGGCACATGCCCGGGTTGCGGGCTCGATCAATGACTCTCTCATCATTGATGTTTCTATCTCTCTCTCTCCCTCTCCTTTCCTCTCTCTGAAATCAATAAAGATATATTTAAAAAAAGAAAGAAAGAAAGAGAGAGAGAGAGAGAGAGAGAGAGAGAGAGAGAGAGAGAGAGAGAGAGAGAGAGGAAGGAAGGAAGGAAGGAAGGAAGGAAGGAAGGAAGGAAGGAAGGAAGGAAGGAAGGAAGGAAGGAAGGAAGGAAGGAAGGAAGGAAGGAAGGAAGGAAGGAAGGAAGGAAGGAAGGAAGGAAGGGAAAGAAAGAAAGAAAGAAAGAAAGAAAGAAAGAAAGAAAGAAAGAAAGAAAGAAAGAAAGAAAGAAAGAAAGAAAGAAAGAAAGAAAGAAAGAAAGAAAGAAAGAAAGATCTCTTAGAATACTTTGGCAGCAAGAAATAAAAAAAGAAAAAGAAATACTTTGGCAGCAATAGCATCAGAAATATTAGCACAGTTTCCCAAAGTCACTACTGTTAGGAATAAAATTAATTTTAAAAAATAGTTGCCTGTTATACTTATCTTGGATGTTGCAGGGGGAAAGTCATTTTAAAATATGAAAGTTTTCGTGACATCATCCCCTGATTTAAAAAAATAATTCAAAATGTGCCATACATACACACCTAAGAGTCACGGCTAATTAAGCCAGAAATTATCACCTTTCTCTTCCTGTTCCAGCCTGGGATAAAGATGGAAATCGGAAGAATAAAAATCTGATGACTAACAAGGAGTTGTTTTAAAAAAAAAAAAAAAAAAGTGTCTGATTTACTGATATTCTAAGAACTCAATAGGATAGACATCACACAACAAACTAGATCGCTGCCTTTCCTGTCAGCTTTGTCCTTCACCCTTCCCAGGCAGCCCAGCTCAGGGCCCGTTTAATGACCTTCGTCAGTGTGCCGGGCAGGCGCTGTGCCGGGTCAGCCCGCCGGGCCCTGAGGAGCGCTCAGTCTCGGTGCTTCCTGGACGCAGCTGCTCCGATGAAGCACCACGTGGGGGCCACCGGAGCCCAGACAGGAGGCACCCAGCCCAGTGAGGAACACCACCCATTCCCCAAGGAGCTCTTTCTGTCACTTTATTTCATCAGTGGTCTGCCCTTGACAGTCATACTTTTTACTTCCACAGAACTGGCATTTTTCAAGCATATGACGATGCCCACCCCAAACCACCCTTTATGAGCAGAAGTCAGCTCTCCCCCAACTTGACCAACTTTTTATCCCAGTGCTTCCCATTCCAACCAAGAGAATCTTGCTATTTCCTAAGCATGATTTGCTCATTCCTGACTTAGTGCCTCTATAAATGCCATCCTCTGGAAAGCTTCTGCCTCAGGCAATGCAATTTATTCTCCTCCTGGAAGTCAGTGGTTCTCCTCCAGGGGTGATTTTGCTCCCCAGGGAATACTGGCAATATCTGGAGACATGTTCAGTGTCAGCACTGGGGGGGTTGCTATAGGTATCTAGAGAGTAGAGGTCAGGGATGCTGCTAAATACTGTACAATGCACAGGACAGCCCCCCACAACAAAGAATTGTCTGGCCCCAAAATGTTCATGGTGCCCAGACTGAGAAATGCTGCTTTAAGTTGAGCTTTAAGTTCATCTGTATGGGTAGGAAATATTCCTGAATTAACCATACCCAACTCTGATCACACCTTTGCTTTGCATTACCTCAGAATGTATGGACTGCTCTATGTTAACTTAGATGTGAGGTTAAGAATCACAGAGTCTCAGGACTGGATAGACTTTAAAAGTCATGTAGTCTAACCACTTCCTTGTCAACTTTGCTTTGTAAACATCTGTTGCATGTGAAAAAGTTGTCTTTCCTCAGCTAGATTACAAGCAATTCCATTAAATCCTTTTATGTTCATGCATTCTGCGAACATTTATTGAGCACCTACTATGTGCCAAGCACTATCTTAAGCACTGGGATACACTGATAGACATTACCTCTGCTCTTGTGGATCTTAAGTTTAGTGGGATAGACATATTTTTTTATTATTATTGATTTCAGAGAGAGGAAGGGAGAGGGAGGGATAGAAACATCAATGATGAGAGTCATTGATCAGCTGCCTCCTGCACGCCCCCTGCTAGGGATCAAACCCACAACCCGGGCATGTGCCCTGACCGGGAATCGAACCACAATCTCCTGGATCATAGGTCAATGCTCAACCTCTGAGCCATGCTAGCTAGGCAAGGGATAGACATGTTTTAAAAGTCATGTAACTTCTGGCTTGGCCAGTGTGGCTCAGTTGGTTGAGCATTGTCCCATGCACAGAAAGGTCTCCAGTTGGATTCCCCATCAGGGCATGTGCCCAGGTTGCGGGCTTGATCCCCGGTAGGGGTGCATGCAGGAGGCAACTGATCAATGTTTCTCTCTCACATTCTCTCACATCAATGTTTCTGTCCCTCTAAAAATCAATAAAAACATACTTTTTAAAAAAAAGGAAATCATGGAACATCTGCTGTGATAAGTGCTCTTATGGGAAGGGCAAGGTTTACCTGGTAACAGGGAGCCTAAACCTGATCTGGGACATGAGCCAAAGGTTCCCTGAGGATGGGACATTCAAGCACGTATTAGGCATTCAGTCAGTATAAAGGTGAAACCTGAAGGATGGATGAAGTTATCCAGGTAAAGTGTTCAGAGGTGGGAGGGGGCAGCAGGGAGATGCCTGATGGGTTTGAGGTGCCTATGAGACATCAAGGTAGAGAACGTGGGCCACTGGATGCACATGTCTGGAGCCCAGAGACAAAGGTTGGGACCACACCCAGGAACTCCCACACCAACACGTAAGTCTGGAAGGAGAGGGAGAACCAATAAGAGACTGATGAGGAAAGGCCAGAGGCACGGACAGGAAATCAGGAGAGGGTGAGTCAGGGAAAGCTTGTCAGGAAGGCCCGCCAGCTCGCTGCCCACATCTCCTCAGCATGGGAAGTGAGCAGCCTGGACCCATTATACAGGCATCCTATAGAATGAGCAAGCTACCGCTTTTGCATTTTGAATTAGCATAAAATCGTTCTTTCTGATGAATTTCCTACTTCAAAGTTAAGCACATTGATCTGAGTATCAGAGTAAGAGCTTGTAGGTGTTTCCATTAATGACAATCAAATTGATTATGTTCATTTTAAAAGATAAACTCTACCTAATTCCTTTTTGGCCTTAGTGTCACAATGTTCTACCAGTTTAGAGTGTCAATGAGAAGGAGTTTGGAGCTAGCCTCTCAGTGGCTTAAATAAACAAAAGATGCATTTGGCAACAAGCACTTAGATCTTGATTATTTGTGCCAGGGAGAGTCAGAAATGCATGAATAAAATTAATGGAATATAGCCCTACCTAGCCAGTTTGGCTCAGTGGTTAGAGCATCGGCCCATGGACTGAAGGGTCCCAGGTTCAGTTCCAGCCAAGAGCACATTTCCTCAGTTGTGGACTCAATGCCCAGCCCTGGTCAGGGCATATGCAAAAGGCAGCCAATCGATGAGTCTCTCTCACATAGATGTTTCTCTCTCTCTCTCTCCTAGAAAAAAGAAATTTAATGGAAGCTAAACCCCCAGGTTCAACCATTTTTCTAATTAAATACTTAATTTTTTTTTAATCCTCACCTGAAGATGTTTTTCCCATTGCTTTGCAGAGAGAATGGAAGGGAGAGAGAGAGAGAGGGAGGGAGAGAAACATCAATGTGAGAGAGACACATGGATTGGTTGCTTCGCACACAAGCTCTGACCAGGGCCGGGGATCAAGCCAGCAACTGAGGTAAGTGCCCTTGGCCGCAGTCGAACCCGGGACCCTTCAGTCCATGGGCTGGCGCTCTAACCACTGAGCTAACCAGCCAGGTCTAAATACTTAATTTTTTTTTTTACTTACTAAATAGTAACAAATCTTATAGTAATCTCATTCTCGGTTTCTTGCCACCCTGATCTGGAAGGGGTGAAGCTGCTAAAAAGCCATCTAAATGGGAGAAAATTAATAAGGTGCCTAAGTAACCTAGAAATTGATAAATTAACTCCTCGATGCTGTTAACTTACAGCTACCTCTTCTTGTTTCAGATTAGATCCCCAAAGAGTGCTTCAATTTCTAATTCTCTTAGAAGGAGCTTTCATTACATTTCAATACAAGACACAGGCTAAAATTATGAGAAGAGAAAGACATTGTCTTGCCCTGAGAAGTCTTAGACTCCACCAGTGAGAGACAAGCTATGAGGCTGAATGCAACAAGTCGAACAGTCGCGAACAGGAGGGTAGAAGCACAGGGGAGGCAGCGAGTCACTCCAACAGGTGTGGTGACTGGGGCGGGAGGCGGACCGGGGAAGGGCTGGCAGATGGTGAAGAAATAACATTCACGCCCGGCCGGACGTGGCTCAGCGGTTGAGCGTCCACCTAG
Organism: Miniopterus natalensis; assembly: GCF_054644295.1. NCBI lineage: Eukaryota > Metazoa > Chordata > Mammalia > Chiroptera > Miniopteridae > Miniopterus > Miniopterus natalensis. The sequence continues at coordinate 77,751,984 of NC_142081.1, forward strand.
GATCCAGGCGATCAGGGTTCGGCTCCCGGTCAGGGCACATGCCCCGGTTGCGGGCTGCAGCCGATCAATGACTCTCTCATCACTGATGTTTCTATCTCTCTCTCTCCCTCTCCCTTCCTCTCTCTGAAATCAATAAAGATATATTTTAGAAAAAAGAAATAACATTCACAAAACAAGAGGATGTTATAAAAGTAACAAGCAGGGAAAATACATCTATGTCATAAACCAGCAAAAAAGCACAAATAAAAAAACGACGTCAGTGTGCTAGAAGGTGAAGGTGAGGAAGTCTCCCAGAAAGATCAAAATGACAAAGAGTGGGACAATACTTATCCTGGCTGGATAAAGACAAACAGATAAACAAAATTTTATCTTTTACTTTTCTTAAGAAAACATGAGAGAATAAGAATAAATTCGGAAGGTTCTACATCTGACAAGCGATCCTTAAAGAGAACAGAGCCTAGTGAGAAGGAAACCAGAAAGAAATGAAAAAAACACTCCACAACTGAAGGTCTAGATTGAATGTGCCATCTGAGTGACCCTTTCTATAAATTTACAAAAAAAAAAACAAAACAAAAACTAAAGACACATGATTGTGAAATTTCAGAACGTAAAGGAAAAAGAGATGAGGGGTGGAACACAGGCTGCCTTAGGTTAGGTGTCCCCAGAAGTACACCTTGAATCTAGGGGTTGAGTATAAGTGACTTATTTGGGAGATGATCCCAAAGACACCTTAGTAGGAAAGTGGTGAGATAGAGGAATAAAAGAAGCTTTAATGTGGACAACTGGGGCTCAACACCACAAGGGACCTTTGGGAGACAGTGTAGAACACACCTCAGAGTTGTCCCACCCAAGGGGTATTGACGACCAACTCCTTCCATCGCTGGCTGACGACTGCTCTGAAGCTGCCTAGCCCTTCATCAGGTAACGGGCGTGGGCCTCGTAGGCTCCTTGGGCCTGAGAAAGCCCTTGGGCCAAGCTCTCTGGGCACTTAAAGTAAGAAGACTTCGGCACGCAGGGAGGGACCACGGATGAGCACTAACAGCGCCTGCTTCTGTCATGTACAACAAAAAGGAATCCAATGGCATCAGATTTCTGACAGCAACTCTGGAAACTAGAATGCAGTGAGCAATACCTTTAATTTTCTTAGTTACAATTATAGCTCATCAAAATTCTTAACTGGCCAAACTTTCAATTGAATTTGATCAAAGAATGAAGTCAGTTTACATATTAAGTCACTACACCCTTTCGCAGGTATTGGAGGACATGCTCTAGCAAAAAAAAAAAAATTAAGTGAGACAGAATTCAGGAAGTAAGATCCAACCTAGGAGCGAAATAAAGCGAATTCCCCATATTACAGCAAAAGGGAGGTCGCAGAACGGCAAGTGTACAGCAAAGCTAGAGGGAGTAGAGTAAGACCGAGGACTCCCAGGGGGTGGTTCCTGGGACCACGTGGAAGGGATGGATTATCTGATAAGCTTCAGCATGTGGAATGATTCATTGAGAAGCAGTTATAAGATGTGGGAAAACATTTCAATTTTCAAGAAAATAAAGCAAATCGCCTGGCTGGCGTAGCTCAGCGGTTGAGCATCGACCTATGATCCAGGAGACTGCGGTTGGATTTTCAGTTCCCCACCAGGGCACATGCCCGGGTTGCAGGCTCATCCCCAGCAGGGGGCGTGCAGGAGGCAGCCGGTCAATGACTCTCATCGCTGATGTTTCTCTCTCCCTCTCCCTTCCTCTCTCTGATATCAATAAAGATATATTTTTTAAAAAGAAAGAAAATTGAGCCAACGGATAAAGTAAAAGCAATTTTTAACTCTAGGAAAAACAAATTCTGACCATCTTGCACTGCTTAGTTACATTATTAAGTGATTGAATAATGTAACTATTTAATATTGATTTTGAAAAGAAAGCCTGTGCTATATTCATATTGAGAGGAATCGGAGTATAAGAAAGCTCTAGGTCCTTGCTGACCATATAGAAAGTAAGCACAATTATGTAAAGCTGACAAATGGAAAATCCATGGTGTTAAGTATATTAATTAGACAGAGGAAGTGAATACCAGAAAAAACAACTAAATTGGAAGGAGATGACCCTGGTAGCAGCATCATGGCCAGGGAAGGGAAACACTGTTTTGTTGCCTTTCGGTGCTATTGTATCCTTAAAACAGTTTATATATTGATTTCATAAAAATTAAAATGTAAAAGTCCTGAGATATTTTCAGTGATAAAGGGCAAAGTTTCATGCACTACCTGAAGATGAAAATAATTCTTTTATTCAAGACACATTGGCGAAGGGCACTTTCCATGCAAGCCTGGAGCATCTGTGATCTCTCTTGAGATCTGCAGGGGAGAGCTACTGAAGGCACACGGTATATTCTGACAGACTGATCCTCCCCATGAATTATTCATCAGGTCATTAAATAGCTGAAAACTGCATTGACAACTGGTATAGTATGGTTACACGGTGGATTCAGGGGTCACTATATGATTCAGTAAAATAATGCTGAATCAGAAGCTGACCACACAAAGCTGAGGTTACTTTATAAAGCAACTTACTACAGTAAAAGGAGAAAGGAGATTACTCTGGCCTGCTACCTAGAGCCCTGCAAAAGCTGGCATTTCTGCATGTGCCCACGAATCCTGAGCTAAAGACACCCAACCTGGCAATGAAAACACCCAAGGCAAAGTGACTCAACTTGAGGGCCTCTGAAGTGACGCGTGCTGGCTACTCCCACAACGCAGGTGGCTTGCACACCAGTGAAGGCAGTTCAAGAGGCTGAGTCTATTTAAATATGACGCTGCTTCTTTTAAACTCTGCAATGTTCCTGGAAGAGCATCATCACACTTTCTGGTGGCAGCTGTGCTGGGCAGGGCTTCGCTTCCACGCCTCCACAGCTAAAGGAGAGGCCTGGCTTTTACAGGCTGGGCCAGAGATTCTGCAAGCGGCTCAGAACATGACTTCAGGCTCTGCATGAAGACTGAGTGAGCTGATTCTGACACATATGGAAACCCACCCCCCACATCTCTAACTCCACCACCCCCTCCCCACATTCTTCACTGATCAACACCACCAGGAGTCCAAAGCACTTTTACAGCCCTTGGGATTCTGGGGCCACGTGGCACTTGCTACCTCCACCTTACATATGCTGGAAGAGTGACAAATTATAGAAATTGGAAGTGAGCAACCCTGATGACTCATGTGTGAGTTCACTCAGCGTTGGGTCCCAGGAACCGGCAGTACAGAGGGAATCTTTGAAAGGCTCAGCAGCTCTCTAGAAGCTCACAGCCCAGATGCATAACAGAGGATAGTCGAGGTCCATTGCCAATGCCGGGGCACAGCTGCCGGGGCACAGTGGCACCAACAACGGCCTTCACTGAGGAGCACTCACCTTCCTCTGAACCCTCTGCCTTTTGTCTACAGATCCTGTTTTATTTGTAATGTAAGCACTGAAAACGTCAAAATGTAGTGGGACTGAGAAAATTAAAAATCCCCCTTGCCATTACCCAGGCTGGGATAACAGGCACAGGTAAAGGCAGGTGCTAAGTCACAAGAAAAATGTCTCTCCCAATGACACATTAAAGCTGGAAAGTATTAAAAACAACCCCTTTCTCTGTGTGAGTACTGCTTCTAACACACCAAAAGCTTTTGTTCTCTAAAGTCATAGACTATTAGAAATTTTGCTGTTTGAAACTGTATCAGTAAAATGAAACATTCCACTCCTGACTGGAGGATCCAAGTCACTTTGACAAAGAAAAGCAGTGTTGTTGTTTTTTATTTATTTATTTTTATTTTGTCTTTATTATTGAAATGTTACAGATGTCCCCTTTTTTCCCCATTAACCTCTTCCACCCCTTAACCACTCCCCGCCCCAGGCCTTCACCACACTATTGTCTGTGTCCATGGGTTATGCATTTATGCATATAAATTCTTTGGTTAATCTCTCCCCACCCACCCCCACCTTCCTTCTCAGATTTGTCAGCTTGTTCCATGCTTCTGTCACTGAATCTGTTTTGTTCATCAGCTTATTATGTGTGTGTTTTTAAAGGTTAATTGTTTATTTTTTTTTTTAAATATATCTTTATTGATTTCAGAGAGAGGAAGGGAAAGGGAGAGAGAGAGATCAAAACATCAATGATGAAAGAGTCATTGATGGGCTGCCTCCTGCACGCCCCCCGCTGGGCATCAAGCCTGAAATCCAGGCACGTGCCCTGACCAAGAATCAAACCTCGATCTCCTGGATCCTAGGGCAATGCTCAACCGCTGAGCCACGCCTGGCCTGGCAACCAGCTTATTATGTTCTTTAGATTCCACATATAAGCGATATCATATGATGTTTGTCTTTCTCTGCCTGGCTTATTTCACTTAGCATAATATTCTCCAGGTCCATCCATACTGTCCCAAAGGGTATGAGATCCTTCTTTACAGCTGCGTAGTATTCCATGGTGTAAATGCCCCACAGCTTTTTTATCCACTCATCTACTGATGGGCACTTGGGCTGTTTCCAGATCTTAGCTATTGTAAACTGTGCTGCTGTGAACATAGGGGTGCATATATTCTTTCTGATTAGTGTTTCAGGATTCTTAAGATATATTCCTAGAAGTGGGATCACTGGGTCAAAAGGCAGCTCCATTTTCAATTTTTTGAGGAACCTCCACACTGTTTTCCACAGTGGCTGCCCCAGTCTGCATTCCCACCAGCAGTGTACTAGGGTCCCCTTCTCCACACCCTCGCCAGCACGTGCCGTTTGTTGATTTGTTGATGGAGCCATTCTGACAGGTGTGAGGTGGTACCTCATTGTGGTTTTAATTTGCATCTCTCTGATGACATTGGGCATTTCTTTATATGCCTCTTGGAAGAATTAATATCATCTGTATGTCCTCTTTGGAGAAGTGTCTATTCAGGTCCTTTGACCATTTTTTAATTGAATTGTTTGTTTTCCTCTTGTTGAGTTGTATGGGCTTTTTGTACACTATGGAAATTAGCCCCTTATCATATGTATACTTGGCAAATATGTTCTCCCAGACCATGGGGTTCCTTTGTATTTTGAGGCCGTTTTCTTTTGCTGTGCAGAAGGTTTTTAGTTTGAAGTAGTCCCATTTGTTTATTTTTTCCTTTGTTTCTCTTGCCCTAGGAGATGTATCAGTGAAAATTCTACTATGTGGGATGTCTGTGACTTTACTGCCTTTGTTTTCTTCCAGGATTTTTATGGTTTCACATGTTACATTTAAGTCTTTTTTTTTACAGGCTTCTTTTTTTTTATTATATATTTATTGATTTCAGCAAGAGAAAGGGAGAGGGAAAGAGAGAGAAACATCAATGATGAGTCGTCATTGATCGGCTGCCTCCTGCAACTGGGGATCGAGCCCACAACCCAGGCATGTGCCCTGACTGGGAATTGAACTGCGATCTCCTGGATCCTAGGGAGATGCTCAACCACTGAGCCACGCCCAGCTGGGCACATTTAAGTCTTTTATCCATTTTGAATTTGTTCTTGTGTATGGAGTAAGTTGGTGATCTGGTTTCAACTTAATCAAGGATGTAAAAGACCTGTACTTGGAAAACCACAGGACACTGAAAAAAGAAATAAAGGAAGATATAAACAAGTGGAAGAATATACCATGCTCATGGATTGGAAGAATTAACATCATTAAAATGTCCATACTACCCAAAGCAATCTATAGATTCAATGCAATTCCTATTAAAATACCAACAGCATATTTCACAGAACTAGAACAAATATTCCAAAAATCTATATGGAACCAAAAAGACCCTGAATAGCTGCAGCCATCTTGAGAGAAAAGAACAGAGTGGGAGGGATCATTCTATCGCATAGCAAACTGTACTGCAAAGGCATTGTAGTCTAAACGGCCTGGTATTGGTACAACAACAGACATCTAGATCAATGGAACAGAACAGAGACCCTAGAAATAGACCCACGCCATTATGGTCAGTTAATATTGGACAAAGGAGGCAAGAGCGTACAATGGAGTAAAGACAGTCTCTTCAATAAATGGTGTTGGGAAAATTGGACAGGTACATGCAAAAAAAAAAGAGAGAAGTAGTCTTGATGTACAACCTGGCGCAAAACTTCAGGAAAACAGTGCTCCCCATCTAAACTGTGTCATTTCCAAGGAAACGACACTCTGGGGCCACTTCACAGTTTAGACCTACATTGATTCCTTTATTGAGCCTTATTTGGCTTTTAGCCTGTCAAAATACTGCTTCACTTTAATTTTTATCTCCTCCCTTCCCCCAAATGTTACATTAATTCTATCCTTCGTTTGGTCCTCTGGTGTGTGGCCTCCCTCATTGCAATAAGTTAATAAATCTGACTTTGTCAAATTACAGATCTGGAGGAGCTAGGACAGCATCAAATCTAAGAAAACTTCGTTGATCTCCAAAATGCTACTTAGCAATCTAGATAGTATAGTATTGGGGAGATGATTAGACAGCTGGGGCAGGGAGAAAGAGTAGCAATGTATACCTGAGGTTTAGTTTCGTAGTAAATATAGTCATTTGGTAGCTTGAAATTTTACCCTATGTTTGAATTACAATGATTGAAATGTGAAAATAGCATTTTAAGAGCCTGAAAGTCTACTATTAAAAAATTAAGATATATGGAAAATTTGTACTTAGAGGGGAAAAATTTCCCAAAGACGACTTTGGTTTAAAAAAATAAATAAAAGTTAACCTCAGAGGGCTGAGTTCCTGACCAATTCATGCTAATTCTGCGAGACTCAGCTCAAACATTACCTCCTCTCCAGAGCTGTCCCTAGTCCTTCCTGTACTCTGGGGGCACCTGGTGGCACAGCGATGCCATGGCACACACCGCACAATACTGTGATGATTGGGTTACCTGTTTGCCCCATTCATCTCAATTCGTTGAGAGCAGGGCCCATCATTCACCTGTAAATTTCTTGCGCCTGGCACCCAGGAGGCGCTCAGTTAATGTTGAATAGCTGAGCCAATCAATGAAGGCGAGATTGGGAGCAAGGAAACCGGGCGTAAGGAGGTTGCAATGGTTCGGGAGAGATGAAAATGACCTGGAGTATGACTAGAAGGAAAAGATAAATGAATATAGGGTATTTGAAAGGAAAAAGGAAGACTTGATAACTAATTGGAAATGGAAAACAAAGAAAAACAATTCACAGAAAAATTTTACAATTTAAGCCTACACCGCTATGAATTGTATACCACCACTGGCATAAAGGAATCCTCTCCTAGCCAATTTGTTCCATTTTAGGTAAGCAGATTTTGCGAGGTCCTAGGAAAACCCAATATGCTTTTGGACATTCAGAATTAGAGCCAAGGCTCAACATAGACTTGAGAGCCACTGCATTGAGGCTGAAACTTTTTTAAAAGGGGATGAGCTCTCTGAGGAAGAGACTATGTATTGAGTGGTTGAAGGACTGAAACTTGGAGAAAGCAAAGTCTAGAGGAAAAGAATGAAGAGGGTGTTCACAGAGGAACAAGGCAGTGCCAAACCCCGGGCATGAGTGGGGAGGCACTGCCTGCAAGTGGGAGGAGGAAAACTTAAGAGAATCACCTGAAAACTATTAAAACTCAAAGCTGGACAGGGAGGTGAGTCTCAAAATACAGCAATTGCTTGCAACAGTCGATGGCTTTGCTCCAACTCTAACCTGTTAGAAAATATAATGAACAAAAGATGCCATTTGCAATGGCAAAAACAAACACAAAAATCTAAGGCTAAATTTTGAAAACGTGCGATACTTTTACAAATGTACAAAAAACGAAAGAAGGTTTTTAATAATGTGGAGACACAGTAGATGGGAAGCATGAAATGAAGATGGCCCTGTCCTTGAAATGTATACATTTAATGAAATTTCATGCCAAAATAAATTCTAGGTGGACCAATGACATTAATGAAAAGAAAAAAACAGATAAGAGAAGCATAGAAGAGGGAAAAGGGGAGAAAGTTTTTTTAGGCATGATCCCAAAAGCAGGACGGGAAAGCAAATGATTAATAGATATATTTGGAACAAAGCAGGCCCTGGCCAGTGTGGCTCGTCCCCTGCACAGAAAGGTTGTGGGTTCCATTCCCCGTCAGGGCACATACCAAGGTTGTGGGTTCAGTCCCCGGTCAGGAAAGCAACTGATTGATGTTTCTCTCTCACATCGATGTTTCTCTCTCTCTTCCCCCTCCTCCTCTCTCTCTAAAATCAATCAATAAGCACATCCTCAGGTGATAAATTAATTAATTAATAATAAACAAACAAATAAAATGTCCTCCTCGGTCCTTGGATCTGTGATAAGGCCAATGCAATTTTTCTCCCACTTAGCTCAAGATATTTTCATCCCCCATACAAACGAATCACTGCAAGTATTCACCAGCGCTCTCCAGCATCCCGCCGCGGGGGAACCCGCTCTGCAGATTCTCACATTCCACAAGCTCTCTCAAAGCCTCGTCAAACAGCCAGTCTTCGGTCCTGGCCGAGAAATGGGATGCAGAGAAAAGACCCCCCTGGCTGGCTGGCACTGATCAGGGGCAAGGCGAAATCCCACACCACTAGTGGGTTTGGGGCTGTGGTGGCTCTGGCCCTGGAAGTAGGAGCAACGCACGCCCGCTGGCAGGAGCAGGGCGGAGGTAGAATCAGGTGTCTGTATTTGGGTGAATGTTCAAATGTCCTCTCGCTTGATTTTTCCTTGACATGTGTTTTTTTTTTAAGTTTTTTCTATTGGTTCTCAAACTTTAGAATGCATTAGCTGCCCGCCACCCCACCCCCGAGTTTCTGATTTAGTTGGCATATAGTGGGACCTGAAGGTTTGCATTTCTAACAAGTTTCCAGGGCATGATGATACTGTTGGTGTGGGGTCCACTGCTCTGCAGTACTGTGAGATTGGGTGTGGACCTGAGAGAAGGGCAAAAAGGAAGCTTTTGACTCTCCTTGTAACAAAAAAGTCCTTGGACAGAAGCAGCTGGAGACCTAGACTACAAAGCAGGTGAGCAAGTCTGGCAAAGGGCCCTGAGACAGAATTCCTTTCTTGTAAATACTCCACCCTAAACCTTAGCAAAGTTACTAATTTCATAACTTTCATAAATTCATAAAATGCTAAGTTTGAGTCAAGGTTGGTGTGTGTGTGTGTGTGTGTGAGAGAGAGAGAGAGAGAGAGAGAGAGAGAGAGAGAGAGAGAGAGAGAGAGAGAGAGAGAGAGAGAGAAACTACATAGAGTCAAACAAAAACATGAGGTAGTTATGCCAGGAATTCACCTCCAAGGGCAGAATGTTCCAATCTGCTGTTTAGCTTAACTTAGATTTATCTTCTCTAGGCATTTAGTCCCCAACATTTTTACCCCCAACATTAATTCTTAATTTGTTCTGATTCTAAACACTATCATTAAATTTTTTTCATCTGTAAAGAAATGTAGGTGCAAAAGATTGCTCTCAAATTTAAAAGAATTAAAATCCTTCTGTATTTCAAACACTATTCGTAGTTTATCTGTTTTATACATTAGATTTTCTATTGAGAGCTTCATAAGCAGCATACATCCCTGAAATCCTTCCATGATGATTACAAACTGTGTGCTCTTTAAAGACACAGAGCCATCAGATCTATTTCTGGACCCCTTACATATTAAAGTAACGTCCTGTCAAGGACTATTTCTGCATCATAGTGCCAAAGGATAGCACTGTTAAATTCCAGCCCATCTGTCTGGCTGTGTGGCTCAGTTGGTTGGAACTTCGTCCCATACACCAGAAGGTTGCAGGTTCAATTCCCAGTCAGGGCACAGACCTAAGTTGCAGGTTCCATCCCTGGTCGGAGCTCATTTGGGAGGCAACTGACTGATGTTTCTCTCTCTTCCTTCCTCTCTCTCTAAATGTCAATAAAAAACATATCCTCAGGTGAGAATTTTTTTTTAAATTCCAACCCATTTTTAAATAGTCTTTCTAATTATGTGGGTTTCACATGAACTTTAAACCTACCGCAAATGGAAGACCTCTCTTGCAGTGAATAAGCATTAGCATATCACATTTCCAAGGTAGGGGATAATTTTTTTGTATAAGGTTTACGAGAGTCATTACAGCTTTCCATTTAGATAAACTGAAAGATTCAGGTAGCCAGTCTCCAAGATGGCCCCAGTGGCCCTTGCTTCCTGCTACTCACATATTTTTACAGTACTTCCCACTCTGAATCATGGGTGGGCTTTGTGCCCAATAGAATAAGGCAAAAGTAATGGTGTGTTGCTGCCAAGGCTAGGTCATAAAGGATACTGCAGGTCTTAGTCTTAGATCACTCATTCCAGAGGGAGCCAGCAGTAAGGATGCTCAAGCGGTCCTATAGGTGGTCCACATGGCAAGGAACTAAGGCTTCTTCCAATAGCCAACACCAGCTTGCCAGCCAGGTGACTGAGCCATCTCTGAAGCGGGTACTCAAGCTCCAGTCAAGATTTCAAATGACTGCAGCCTCAGCCAACATCTTAACTACAACCTGTTGAGAGACCTACAACGTAACTGCCCAACTAAGCCATATCCCCAAATTGCTGACCCACAGAAACCACAAGGTAAAATATATTTTAGTCCCCTGAGTTTGGGGTTAATTTGTTATGCAGCAAAATATGCAAAAGGAAAAGATCCATTCAAAGGGCAAGATAAGAAAATGAAACATTCATTGATATTGTTTTAGATTTGACATTGCATCTAATCTTAAAGTAACTAACTTGTCAAGTTTTTATGTAGTATCAAAAAAGAATATCAACAACTATCTGAAATGCTATTAACGTACTCTTTTACAACCTGATAATCCGTGCGAGGTGAAATTTCCTTCATATACTTCAACCAAAATAATAGATTAGTTGCAGAAAGAGATATGAAAATCCAGCCACTTTCTATTAAGCCAGACAGTTACAAAAATGTAAAAAAAGGCACTAATTTTCTGTTTTAGAAAATATTTTATATAAAATATATAATATGTAATGGGTTTATTATTTTAAGTGAATTAATTTTTTATATCTTTATTGTTGAGAGTATTACAGATGTCCTTCCTTTTCCCCCCCATTGCCCCCCTCCACCCAGTTTCCACCCTATTGTCTGTATCCATGGGTTATGCATATATGCATATAAGGTCTTTGGTTAATCTCTTCCCACCCACCCCCACCCCCCTTCCCTCTGAGAGTCGTCAGTCTGTTCCATGTTTTCATGCCTCTGGTTCTATTTTGCTCATTAGTTTATTTTGTTCATTAGATTCCACATATGAGTGAGATCATATGATGCTTGTCTTTCTCTGCCTGGCTTATTTCACTTAGCATAATACTCTCCAGGTCTCTCCATGCTGTCCCAAAGGGTAAGGGATCCTTCTTTTTTATAGCTGCATAGTATTCCACTGTATATTTAAATAAATAAACAAACAAACAAACCAGCTTTTTTATCCACTCATCTAGTGATGGGCACTTGGGCTATTTCCAGATCTTAGCTATTGTAAATTGCGCTGCTATGAAAATAGGTGTGCATATACTCTTTCTGGTTTATATTTTTTTAATTATTAGTTTTAAGTTCCTATATTTTCAATCTAGTCTGGATATAACACACATAGACAACAAGCTTTTGGTAGTCCTCAAAAATGTTAAGAGCATAGCCCTGGCCGGTGTGGCTCAGTTAGTTGGAGCCTCATTCCGTACACTGAAAGGCTACAGGTTCGATCCCCGCTTGGGGAGCGTAAGAGAGGCAACCAAGCGATGTTTCTCTCTCTTTTTCAACCAGTGTGCCACAAGAATTTTTAAAACATGCAATACCCGCCTATTTAGTTGGGGGCACTGATGACCTCTTTTCCCTTAGATTGTCATATAAAAAAGTGACAACAGCCAACACAACAATAGCCATTCAGTGTGAATCAAAATTATACCTATTTTTTTTGTGAGATCGACAAAAAATATTTTTTGGTGTGACACAGAATTTATTAATTAGTTTGTGTGCCATGAGATGAAAATGGTTCAAAACTTGCTGTATTAAATGAATGATATAGGAAGTGCTTCTCAAGTACTTAGCTTGCCCTACAATGATGTCAGGTAATATCACTTTTTAAGGAAACTTAGATCTAAATTGATCATAGAGTTACAAATATTTATATAAAGGTGTGAATTTTAATCACCTGCTAGTTATAAATACATATGTATATTTCAAATCTTAACCACTAAACATTAATAATACCTAGCTTAGTTATTGTGCTTTATAAAAACATGGATGTTAACACAAAAATAAGCAATTCAGAATTATAATTAAAGTGGCACTTGCCTTTTTATTGAAAAGTAATAACGCCTTCAATAACTGAATGGCTAAACAAACTGAAATGCAGCCAGAAAATGGAATACTACTCAGTAATAAAAAAGAAATGAACTATTGACACATGCAACAATTTGGATGGATCCTAAGGGCATTATATTGAGTGATAAAAGCCAGTCTCAAAAGGCTACATATTGTATGAGTCCATTTAGATAAAATCTCCAAAACGATGAAGTTACAGGTATGGAGAACAGATTATCACTTACCAGCATTTAGAAATTGTGGTGGAATGTCAAGTAGATACAACTATCAAGGGTGAGCATGAGGGAGATCTTTGTGGTAATAGAATAGTTCTATATCTCAATTGCAGTGCTGATTACATAAATCTGCACATTTGCTAAAATGGCATAGAAGTATACATATACATTGTACCAGTGTCAATTTCCTGGTTCTGACATTGTATTATAGTTATATAAAATGGAGCCATGGTGACACTGGGTGAAGAGTACATGAGACTCTGTATATTATTTTTGCAGTTTCCTGTGAATCTAAAATTATTTTGAAATAAAAAGAGAGAAAAAAGCAGAGGTAAAAGGGCAGTTGCATTTCTATACAACAAAGAAAGTAATTCTTCTAAAGATACATTTAAATGAGTAATAAAAATCATTAGTTACCAACCACCCTGGCCAGTGTTTAAGCCACCCAGTCTTTGTTATTTTGTTATGGCAGCCCTAGCAAACTAATACACCATTATAAATAAAAACTGCTTTGCCTAGAGTTGCTTTAGTCTAAAAAATATATTTTTCTGTGCTTCCCTAAATCCTATAAGCCAACATCTATTAAGGATCAGTAAAATCTGTTATACTATTAAGAATTATTATTGAAATTGCTTAATTATCCAAGTATGAGATGTTGGTAAACTTCTGCTAACCTTTTGTCCCCTTACTAAACCATAAGAAGACCCAAACAAAACCCATTTATCCATTCCACCTTACAGGAAGAGTGCCCACGGCCCACAAGCTTTTCCAGAAAAGAAAATACACAGGAAAATGTCTGAGATCTGGGAAGGGCAAGGGCAGGTACTGGTTCTAAATAAAAATAAAACCATACAATTAAGAGATGTTTACATTAAACTTGCATATAAAATTAATTTTAAATTTAAAATATATACAAATTTCATTACATTTGAAAATAATTAGCATAATAGATTTTTGCATTTCTCAAGAATTCCCATATATGCACAATGGTTACTTTAAAAATCAAATCAGCCAGGCCTGTGTAGCTCAGTGGTTGAGTGTTGACCCATGAACCAAGAGGTCACCAGTTTGATTCCTGGTCAGGGCACATGCCTGGGTTTTGGGCTCGATCCCCAGTAGGGGGCGTGCAGGAGGCAGCGTATCAATGTTTCTCTCTATCCCTCTCCTTTCCTCTCTCTCTAAAATCAATAAAAACTTTTAATTTCAAATCATACCTCTTTTCTAGCTGGGACCATGGAGGGTACAAAAGAAGAAGGTTCCTGTTGTGCCAGAAACCTTTAAGAAAAAGCACAGGAATTTCACAGAGCTGAAGATCAAGCACCTGAGAAAGAAGTTTGCCCAAAAGATGCCTTGAAAGGCAAGAAGGAAGCTTTTCTATGAAAAAGCTAAGCACTATCACAAGGCATATAGGCAGATGTACAGCTCTGAGCTTCTAATGGCTAGGATGGCAGGAAAAGCTGGCAACTTCTATGTACCTGCAGAACCCAAACTGGCATTTGCCATCAGGATGAGGTATCAGTGGTGTGAGCCTAAAGGACCTGAGGGTGCTGCAGCTCCTTCACCTTCATCAGACCTTCAGTGGCCCTTTTGTTAAGTTCAATAAGGTTTCAATGAACACGCTGAGGATTGTGGAACCATAGATTGCATGGGGATGCCCACACCTGAAGTCAGTAAATGAACTGATCTACAAGCGTGGTTATGGCAAAATCAACAAAAAGCGAACTGCTCTGACGTAACACACTGATTGCTCGAGTTTTTGGTACATTTGGCATCATCTGCATGGAGCACCTGATTCATGAGACCTGTACTGTCGGGAAACACTTCAAAGAAGCACACAACTTCCTGTGGCCCTTCAAATTAGCTTCTCTACCAGGTGGAGTAAAGAACAAGACCGCTCATTTTGTAGAAGGTGGAGATGCTGGCAACAGGGAAGACCAGATCCATAAACAGGAGGTCACATGTAGATGTAGAGCAGGGTTTTTTTGGTTTTTTTTTAAATATATCTTTATTGATTTCAGAGAGAGGAAAGGAGAGGGAGAGAGACAGAAATATCAATGATGAGAGTGTCATTGATTGGCTGCAACCCACAACCCGGGCATGTGCCCTGACCGGGAATCGAAACTTGATCGCCTGGATCCTAGGTCAACGCTCAACCGCTGAGCCACGCCCAGCCGGGCTGTAGGGCAGCTCTTACAACCAGCAAGAAAGCAGTTACCTCAGCCCTATAACCATGAGAAGGTGAATTCTGCCATCAACCTGATGGAGCTTGGAGGTGGAATTTTCCCCAGTCAAGTCTCCATATGAGAATGCCACCCGGCCAACAACTTGATTACAACCTTCTGAGACCCTGAGGAGAGGACACTGCTAAACTGTGCCAACTCCTGATTCACAAAAAATTATGGGATGACAAACGTGTGTCACTTTATGCAACTAAGTTTGTGGTCACTTGTTACACAGCAATGAAACTAACAGTGAGCTGGGTAGCTCAGTTGGTTAGAGCACTGTCCTGGTGCACCAAAGTTGTGGGTTTGATCCCTGGTCAAGGAACATACAAGAATCAACCAATGAATATATAAGTGGAACAACAAATCGATGTGTCTCTCTCCCTCTCTTCCTTCCTATCTCTAAAATAAATTTTTAAAACTTTTTTAAAAACTAACAGTGAGCCAAGTTGATCAGGAAAAAAAGTTTCAGTGGGATGATGAAATCACAGCTCCAGCCCACACATTAATTTAAACCTCATTTAAATAATAATTTATGCTTCATTTAAAAGGGGAATTGGGACAGATTAAGGCCACAAGCAATCCTTTAAAGGTCCGTGTGTAGCTATTTAACACAGAGGTAAGAGAAAAACATTTACAATTACAAAATATGAAAAGTGTCAATCAATTTTGACCAAATATTGCAAGGCAAACAAAAGCTTTATTTGAGAGTCTTTATGAATGGCAATTCAGAACATAGATTTGAGTAGAAACCCAACTACGTTTAAAGGAGAAAAGAGACAGTTTATTATAAAGACAGGGAAGGGGGAACTTTCAAAAGGATTACATAAATTGCTTTGAAAGAGCTGTGATTGGTGCTGACAAGCAGACTGAGCCTATGCTATACACGATTAATTGCATATGTCTATTGCTAGATGAAAAAATATTATTTTTTAAGAGTTCAATGATGCAAGTCTAGTTCCAGGACCTGTATCAGGGTGTAGCCATTGGATTTAGCCCAGTTAAAAAGTTCAATTTCACATGGTGGTGGATGAGTTAGCCAGCTTCCCAGAGCTCCCCACACCAGCCTGGCTCCATTTTAGATCACTCTCTTGACAATATCAACTCCATTTTACTGTTTTTCTTTCACAAAAGCAATACAATTTTTTAATAACCTGAATGTAATAACACTGTAGGCAGTATCCTAAGAAAACAGAAGAACAGAAAATATATCCTAAGCTAGGCATTAAAACTGAGGTGGAGCCTGGCCAGGCGTGGCTCAGCGGTTGAGCATCAATCTAGGATACAGGAGATTGGGGTTCGATTCCCGGTCAGGGCACATGCCCGGGTTGCAGGCTAGGCAGCCGATCAATGACTCTCTCATCATTGATGTTTCTATCTCTCTCCCCGTCCTTTCCTGTCTCTGAAATCAATAAAGATTTTTTTTTTTTAAAAATACGCTTTAAAAAAAAAAAACTGAGGGGGAAAAACCATCACAGCTCTCTCTGCTTCAAGCCAAAACAGCATTCAGCACTAATTTACTTAAGTGATAATTCAAGGATTTTTTTAAGTTAAAGGGACAAAAAGAACAGTTGTACATAGCTTTATATTTTATAATACTATAGTATATTCTTGGGTCACTTCAAATTTTCTTCATAGTTAACCATGGGATTACAGCTGTCATCTTCAGTTTCCAACTAGCTTGAACTTAGCTTCAATATAATACAAAAGTCTGCTTCTACACAGTTCTGTCCCTCCCCTTTATGTTGTCATAAATTACATCTTTATACATTGTGATTTCCTGTCTCATTTTATTATTGAATCACCTTCTGAGGACCTCAACAATGTGCCTTTTTAATATCTGCTCTAAATGATCTTTATGCATAAGACCACTGAGAACCTCCCACTGAAATGGAGATGATACGATGGAGAAGTGGTTGTGGGATCTGGGAAGAAGATAGGTTTGCAATGACAGTAAGAAAGAAATCTTGCAAAGCTACAACATGGCAAACACAACGTTAAAGTAAATGGCCTGTAGTGTTTTTTGTAACATATCATCTGGCAATATGTTGAAACATTTAGAAGTATATATAATGCACCCTGGCCAGGTAGCTCAGTTGGTTAGAGCATAGTCCTGATAAGCCAAGATTGCGGGTTCAATCCCTGGTCAAGGCACTACCCAGAATCAACCAATAAATGCATAAGTGGAACAACAAAATCAGTGTTACTCTCTCTTCCTCTCTAAAATCAATTTTAAAAATAAGTACATATAATGCTTCTAACCAAATATCAGCATATTATTATTATTTATTTTTAATCCTCACCCAAGGATATTTTTTTCATTGATTTTTTTTTTAGAGAGAGTAGAAGGGAGGGAGGAGAGAGAAACATCGATGTGAGAGAGACACATCAATGAGCTGCCTCCCAAACACACTGTGACCAGGGCCAGGGATGGAACATGCAACCTAGGTATGTGCCCTTGACCAGGAACTGAATCCATGACCCTCGGTGCTCGGGCCGATACTCTGACCACTAAGCCACACTGGCCAGGGCTCAGCATATTATTCTTTATCATCTTTCTGCCTCTACCCAATTCATACGAACACCTCACCATCACTGGTTCCAGCTCTCCTAACATGTACCTTTTAGAAAACGCAGAAGGCAAGGCAGTGAGAAAGACATGTTTTTCCTTCTGGAGGTGCATCATTCTGTGAGGGAGTATGCAGAGGTCCCCCTCAAGCTCTGTTGAGCCCTGACCTCTGTGAGGAACCACTGTCCATTTTATAGATGAGAAAACCACACTCAAAGGAACAGGCTTGCCCAAGATTACCATGGTTCAGCCTGAATTAAAACATATTTCCTGATTTCTTTCCACTCTATCCCATCTCTATTACATTAACAAGA
The DNA here is from genome assembly GCF_054644295.1 of Miniopterus natalensis. Lineage (NCBI taxonomy): Eukaryota > Metazoa > Chordata > Mammalia > Chiroptera > Miniopteridae > Miniopterus > Miniopterus natalensis. The sequence continues at coordinate 77,769,584 of NC_142081.1, forward strand.
GGACCCTAAGTTTCCTAATGTTGTTTTTAGAAACAAGTCCAATCACATCACTCTTTTAAAAAGCTAAAATGGCCCAGCCGGCGTGGCTCAGCAGTTGAGCATCAACCTATGACCCAGGAGATCGTGGTTCAATTCTGTTAAGGCACATGCCCAGATTGCTGGCTCAACCCCCAGTGTGGGACGTGCAGGAGGCAGCCGATCAATGACGCTCTAATCATTGATGTTTCTCTCTCTCCCCCTCTCCCTTCCTCTCTCTGAAATCAATTAGAACTTACTTTTTAATTAATTTTTAAAAAGCTAAAATGTACAGATGTAATTTCTTCCCAGCTGCCACTAATGATTTTTATGTACTTCAGTGATTTTTCAACTGCTATGCTGCAAGAATTTTTAAAACATGCAGTACCTGGCTACTTAGTCAGGGGCAGTGATCCCTCTCCCCTTAGACTGTCAAATAAAAGAATGACAACAGCCAACACAACAGCCGTCTGGTGTGAACAAATCAAAATTATACCTTTTTTTTGGTCAGAAGTGCAAAAAATATTTTTCATGTGCTGCAGAATTTTAGTAATTAGTTTATGTGTGCCATGAGATGAAAAATGTTGAAAATCACTGATGTACTTAATAGAAAAAAAACAACAACACTTGGCTTCTGGCAACAGAAATTCCGGAATAAGGAGTAGACACAAGGAGCAGCAAGACGATTTTTATGTCTACGGCTGGAAGGTGAGGCTGCTCTTTCTCACCACAAATTTCTATTCACTATGTTAATTCGTTAAGTTTAGAATACTAGTAAATACAATTCTTTTAAGGAAAGACCTACATTAATCACTCAAGGCACCCAGCAATACTAACGCCAAGTCATTGTAACAGTTGCTAAATACTGTCACTCCACCCTGTGGGGTAGAAGGGAAATAAAGATGCTTCTTAGCAAATCAATACATACGGACAGAAGTCAGGAAACAGTTTCCAGTTTATACACCAAGAGTATGTCTAAAATAAAAAATAACACTCTAAAACAAAGATTACTTATAACTCCAGAACATTTTAATTCTAAAGAGCTTTAATAAATAAAAAGCCCCAAGTTTCCAAAGTCCATCAAAAAGGGAATGAATAATCAGTCCCAACAGAGCTGGGGAAAATTTTTTTTAAAGATGGGGGAGAGATGAAGGTTGGTAACCATTCTTTCAAAAAGAATAAAACACTGCTTCCTCAACCAACCGCTCAGAATGTCACTTGGTATGAACAGGCAGAAGGAAAATAACTGTCCACATTTGCCTTACATACAGTATTGGGCAATTAAACGCCAACCTCGCTATTTAGGAATGGCTTGCTAAAACATTGAAAAAGTGGAAGACCTCGTCCTTGTCGTAGACTGCCACTTCAGTGGAACATTCGGTGCACATAACTGGGTGGTAGATTTCTTCCACGTCTGTCTCTGCCTGCTGCGCGGCATCTTCGTGGTTAGACCTCATCTTCTTATGGCCTCGCTTTTTCTTCCTGTTCTCTGGGGTTTTGTATCTCAGAACCTCCTCTTTGTTGACAGAACAATTCATCACAAACATTGCTCTATATTGAGTTTTGTATGATTCATGCCTAAGAGGAAAATAAAATGAAGAATGTATATTTATGTTCTATTTTAATAGTTATCAATTTAGATGAAATTTGAGACCACCAAAAACTTACTGAAATTCCAACCAAAGTAAAGACATGAGAACAAAATGGGAAATTTATAGAAATGCTGAGTTATTTTAAGAATAGGAAGAAACCTGTTAATAGACAATGATAAAAAGTAATTTTTACCTCAGAAAAAAATTTGGTTTGGTCTTCAAACTTAGAAAGATAAGCTGTAGAACACGTGAGAGGTAATGTTTAAATAACCTTTGACTGTCTTTCTGTTGTGACCTGAGACTCTGTCCTCCTCTCATTACAAGTGGTGCCATTCGGCCCGGCCAGGCGTGGCTCAGCGGTTGAGCGTCGACCTAGGATCCAGGAGATGGCGGTTTGATTCCCGGTCAGGGCACATGCCTGGGTTGTGTGCTCGATCCCCAGTCAGGGGTGTGTAGGAGGCAGTCGATCAATAACTCTCTCATCACTGATTTTCTATCTCTCTTTCCTTCTCCCTTCCTCTCTCTGGAATCAATTTTTTTTTTAATTTTTTTAAATAAAAAATAAGCAAAGGACCTGATAGGCATTTTTCCAAAGACATACAAATGGCCAACAGGTACATGAAAAGGTGCTCAACATCACTAATGATCAGGAAAACGAAAATCTAAACCACAATGAGATATCAACTCGCACCTGTCAGAATAGCTATTATCAAAAAGACAAGAGATAACAAAAGTGAACCCTTGTGCACTGTTGGTGGAAATGTAAACTGGTACAGCCTCTATGGAAAACAGTATGGAAGCTCCTCAAAAACTAAAAAGAGAACTACCATATTATCAGCAATCCCCTTTCTGGGTATATATATCTGAAGAAAATAAAATCATTATCTCAAAGAGATAGCTACACCCCCACCACTGCAAGGTAGGTGATCAAGGTCAGCATTAACAGTCATAAATCATGTTGATAAATTGTGCCCTTAATATAATATGATGAAACTGACACTTTACCTCTCCGATCTTCCTACCACAAACCTACTGGAGCACTAGTTACAATAGGAAGACATGGAAACAAGTGTCCATCAACAACAAATGAATAATAAAAAAAATATGGTGCCCGGCCGGGCATGGCTCAGGTTGAGCGTCGACCTAGGATCCAGGCGATCAGGGTTCAATTCCCGGTCAGGGCACATGCCCGGGTTGCGGGCTGCAGCCGATCAATGACTCTCTCATCATTGATGTTTCTATCTCTCTCTCTCCCTCTCCTTTCCTCTCTCTGAAATCAACAAAGATATATTTAAAAAAAAAAAAAAATTAACTGTCAACTGTGTTACGGTTACTTTAAAAAAAATATATATATATATGGTAAATACACACAATGGAATATTCAGCCATTAAAAAAAAAGAAAACCATGACATTTGTGACAACATAGATGAAACTTGAGGGCATTATGCTAAGTGAAATAAGTCAGACAGAGAAAGCCAAATACTGTATAATCTCACTTATATGTGGAATCTAAAAAGAAGTGAACTCATAGAAACAGAAAGCAGATTGGTGATTGGTGGCGGAAGGTGGATGGGTGAAAATGTCAGAGAGTACAAACTTCCAGTTATAAGATATATAAGTTCTGGAGATGTAATGATGACTATAGTTAACAATACTATACTGCATACTTGAAAGTAGCTAAGAGAGTAGATCTTAAAAGTTCTCACCACAAAAAAAAAAAAAAGGTAATTATGTGAGGTGATGGATATGTTAACTAACCTTATTGTGATAATCATTTTGCAGTATATTTGTATATCAAATCATCATGTTATATACTTTAAACTCATACAATGTCAATTGTATCTCATGTCAATAAAGCTGTGAAAAAACTTTAAAATTTTTAAAAATGTTCTGGTTGACAATAAACAATGTTCGAAAGAAGTAGTCTTCAATAGCAAAGTCTTTTTAATAGTTAAAATAGTACATTTTTGCCCTGGCCAGTTTGGCTCGGTGGATAGAGCATCCGCCCACAGACTGAAGGGCCCCAGGTTCAATTCCGGCCAAGGGCACGTACCTCAGCTGCAGGCTCGATCCCTGGCCCCAGTCAGGGTGCGTGTGGGAAACAATCAATGTGTCCCTCTCACATCGATATTTCTCTCTCATTCTCTCTCCCTTCCACCCTCTCTGAAAAGCAATGGAAAAAATATCCTCGGGTAAGGATTTTAAAAAAAAAAAGTAAATTTTATGTTACATGTACTTTATCACAATAAAAAAGTGTATTGGAGAGATTATATCATTCCACAACATAAAAAGAGTTTCACAGAATCCTTGTCAGTACTGGCAAGTGCTTTACTTTACACTACTTGTGACAGAACTATGTATAAACAAAATATTTATATAAAGATTAGCCATGTAGCACCAAGGATATATGAGAACAGAACTTTATCAGAATTCCTAAGTACCTCAAAAGTCTACTTCAGATTTTAAAAAAGGCCCACAAGTTTTGTTTTTATTGTTTTGTGTGTATGTGTATATTGTTACCTTTGACAATCAAGACACAGTGTGGTCATGCAGGCAGGGCAATTCAAGACAGCATCACTATTTGGGACAGGCTGTTGTGGTTGACGTGGCCTCTGTATTCCAAAACCATGGTAGCTTGAACAGAAAAAGAAAGTAGGGGGAGACCATTAAAGTCAGATATTGACTTCTAATGCTACTCTCCAATAAAAGTTTCAGTAATCCTTAGAAAAATGGTTGATTCTAGGAATGGGGCATAGAAAATGAACCTGGAGCATCTTATAGTGCCAAAAAGTAAGGAAGTCCAAAGAAAAAAAAAAGAAAAACCCAATGCAGCAGGTATGTCAAAGGGGCACAGGAGCCAACTGAAAGCACCCCCAATGGCCAAAGTTAAAACAATTAGAGCAACAAAATAAAACAGTATTGGATTATAACCCAAAATACAAATACTCATGAGTCCATGCTGATATAATGACTGAATAAATAAATGGGGGAGAATAGACAAATCTCCCATACAGAATTACAAATAATTTATGATGATACTCTCCACTCATAACTTCCCACTTAAGTCTGGGATGCGCATAATGACTTCCTTCCAAAAACCACAGGATGGAAAGAGGGGTAAAGGGTAACTTTATAGTAGAGAAACCTGCCAAGACTACCTCACCAAGATGATCAAAGTAAACATCAACAGTCGTAAATCTTGTTGATAGTATGTGCCCTTGATATAATGTGATAAAAAGGGCACTTTGCATCTTTGGTTTTCCTCCCAAAAACCTATATAATCCCTATCTAATCATAAGAAAAATATCAGACAAATTCCAGTTAGAGAGGCCTCCTATAATACCCAGTCATGCACCACATAACCTTTCAGTCAACAACAGAACACATATACAATGGTGGTTCCATAAGATTACGATGGAGCTGAAAAATTCCTATCACCTAGTGACAATGTAGCCGTGGTTACACTGTAGAGCAACTCAGCAATGCATTACACGTGTTTGTGGTTATGCTGGTGTAAACAAGCCCACTGTATTTCCAGTAGCACAAAAGTATAGTGTATACAATCATGTACAGTACATAATAATGATAATAAACAACTGTTACTGGGTTATGTATTTACTATATATACTTTTATCATTATTTTTTTAAATATGTTTTTATTGATTTCAAAGAGAGGAAGGGAGAGGGAGGGAGGGGAGAAATACCAGTGATGAGTGAGTCATTGATCAGCTGCCTCCTTCACCCCCCTCCACTGGGGATCGAACCAGTAACTTGGACATGTGCCCTGACCGGGAATCGAACCGTGACTTCCTGGTTCATAAGCTGACACTCAACCAACCGAGCCACGCCAGCTGGGCTATCATTAATTTTGAGTGTACTCTTTCTACTTAGAAAAATAAAAAGCATGTTTTAAAACAGTGTGCCGTATTATGCTGGCAGCAGCTTTATACATTTTGTGTTTACCAAGTTTCTTTTTTTCTGTTATACTTTATTAAATTTATTGGGGTGTCATCGGTTAATAAGATTATATAGATTTCAAGTGTACAATTCCATGATACATCATCTGTATATTGCATTGTGTGTCCACCACCCAAAGTCAAACCTTATTCCGTCACAATGTATTTGACCACCTTTACTACCCCTCTTCTCTGGTAACCACCATACTGTTGACTGTGTCTATGGGTTTTTGTTTGTCTTTTGTGTTCATTTGTTTCGTGTTTACCAAGTCTCTTGACAGCATCATTTTCTCTTGCTTAACTTAATCTCATGTTTTGTAAATTTAGTGCAGCCTAAGTGTATGGTGTTTATAAGTCTACAGTAGTGTACACGAAAGTCCTAGGCCTTCACATGCACTCAGCACTCTCTCACTGCCTCACTCAGAGCGACTTCCAGTCTGAAAGCTCCACTCATGCATGGTAAGTGCCCTACACAAGACAACCATTTTTTATCTTTTATACCATATTTTTTACTGTACCGTTTCTATGTATAAATATGCTTAGATACAGAAATACTTACATTGTGATATACTACAGTATTCAGCAGAGTAACATGCTTTACAGGTTTGTAGCCTAGAAGAACAGGCTAGACCATATAATTTGTGTAGAAAGCTATATACCACCTTTGTGTAAGTGAACTCTATGATGTTAGCACAATGACCAAATCACCTAATGACGCACTTCTCAGAACATATCTCTATCACTAAGCAGCATGTGACTGTACCTGACCAGTGCTCCTCAAAACTGTTAAGGATGCCCTGGGCGGTGTGCTCCATGGTTAGAGCATCAGCCCTAGAAGCGAAGGGTTGAGGGTTCGATTCCCAGTCATGGGCATGTACCTGGGTTGCAGGTTCAATCCTGGTCCCATTCAGGGTGCATGCAGGAAGCAACCAACCAATGTATCTCTCTCACATCAATATTTCTGTCTCTCTCTCTCTCTATTCCCCTCCTTCAATTCCACTCTCTCTAAAAATCAATGGAAAAAATATCTTCGAATGACAATAAACAAAAAACAAAATTAGCTGTTAAGGTCATCATAACCAAGGAAGAAGAGCCTAATGAGACATGACAACTAAACATAACATGGTATCCTGGATGGGCTCTTAGAACAGAAAATGGATATTAGGTAAAAACTAAGGAAATCTGAATAAAGTATGGAATTTAGTTAATAATAATAGCAAGCCCGACCGTCATGTCTCAGTGGTTGAGGAAGTAGGATATCATGGTTCGATTCCTGGTCAGGGTACATGCCAGGATTGCAGGCTCAAACCCCAGTAGGGGGCATGCAAGGAGGCAGCCGATTAATGACTCTCATCACTGATGTTTCTCTCTCTCTCCCTCTCCTTTCCTCTCTCTGAAATCAATAAAAACATAATTTTTTTAAAAAGGGGGGACCTGGTCGGCATGGCTCAGCAGTTGAGCATCTACCTATGATCCAGGAGATCGAGGCTCAATTCCCGGTCAGGGCACATGCCCGGGTTTCAGGCACGATCCCCATTAGGAGCATGCAGGAGGCAGCTGATCAATGACTCTCTCTCATCGATGTTTCTATCTCTTTCTCTCCCTCTCACTTCCTCTCTCTGAAATCAATAAAGACATATTTTTTAAAAAATAAAAATAGACAGAAAATAAATTTAAAGGGGAAGGGGGGCGCTTATGGTAAACTCCTGAAACCTGAACAACAAAAGGCTTTACTTCCTAAACTCTTTAAATGTTTGTGGGGGGAAATACTGAAAACATGTGGTACATATTTTATTCTTAAATGTTTAGCAAATTTCAAAACCCAAACCCCAAGAAAGTAACTTATTCATTCACTCAATAGATACTGAGTACCAATTTAACAATGTGCAAGATGCTTAGGATACAGCATTAAACAAGATGACTGCCCTCGTGGTGCTTAAAATATACTGAATTCATTATTTGAAGCTGGTTTCTAATGATCTTAAAAGGCAACTACCACTTAATGCAGAAATGTGAATAAGCCAATAAAATGTTATTTCTCCTCAAAATTATATAAAGACGAAAATATATTCCATCTTACTTCACTGACAAATTCCGTCACCAGAATCAGGAGCTAGACTGTAAGCTCCTTGACTATCACAATATCATTCACAGCACTTAAAATGTCCATTTTACTGTGGGTGATCAAAAAATATCCATTAAATAAATGCAAGGGGCCTGGCCAGGCGTGGCTCAGTGGCTGAGCATCGACCTAGGATCCAGGAGATCACAGTTTGACTCCCGGTCAGGGCACATGCCTGGGTTGTGGGCTTGATCCCCAATCAGGGGCATGCAGGAGACAGCCGATCAATGACTCTCTCATCATTGATGTTTCTATCTTTCTCTCCCTCTCCCTTCCTCTCTCTGAAATCAATAAAGAGCTATTTAAATAAATAAGTAAATAAATAATGCAAGGGGCAGCTGGAGGAAGTGGTGCATGGGTGAAACGAAGAAGAAAAAAGGGAAAAGTGGGAGAGTGAAGGCTAAAAGGTGGTGTATAAAGACTCACACAACATCAAAATACATCTGGACTTGAAAAATATAGATTCCTGGACCCCACCTTACCTGAATCAAAACCTCCTAGAGTATAACTCAAGGGTTTGCATTTCATTCTCCCCAGATGACCCTGAAGCACAGCCAGGTTAAGGAAGCATTGTGTAATAGTGGCAAATCGCCTAGTTTTTAGTTTTACGACATATTGGCCTTTATAAAATCAAATTTAAAAATGAATACAGAGTTTCCTCTTGGGATGATGAAAATGGTTGGATATTAAACAGAAGTTTGAATATACTAAATGTCACTGAATTGTCCACTTTAAAATTATTACTTTTATGTTATGTGAATTTCACTTCAATTTTTAAAAATCCAATTTGTAAACAGAAAAAACAATTCAGATGCAAAACATAACATCCACTCTTCATCAACATAAACTAGTTAATCTCCAACTAGTTTTAAATTGTGTCTATTTTTTAAAATTCAGCTTAAATGGAGAGACTGACTACAACAGTTTGAATTCAAAAGTTTTCTTTAAAAATCAACTGTCTAACTGAAATTTGCTTTATTTTCAAAATAAACTAATTAGCAGTTTTTCCTCAAACTTCTCTATGTATGTCTGTATAAAAATATACACATACATTCAAAATATGAATATAGTGAAAACTATCTTTTAATCATTTTCTCTAAAGATTCTAAATATTAAGTTCTTACCCTCTTCTCCGTGCATCAACCCAGGCCTGATCTCTGTTATCTTTTTCAGGATCATATAATAATTCATCATTTGTTGGAATCCTGTGTCGTTTCTTCTTTTTTTTCACCTGTGCTAATTTCAAAAATGTTAAGCACATGGCTAAGTATCATATCTAAAGTTCACACCTTTTTAATACAGAATGAAGACTCTCATTTCCTAAGCTACATATTTTTTCTATTTATATTTTCCTTTAAAAAATTTTTAACTATTCTTCCAAGTACAGTTCTTGTCCAATTAACAAGGTATTAAAATGATGAAAGAGGAGGCACAATTTTTTTTCACTGAAAACTGGTATCTCAAAGAGTTTAAATAATGAAAATTCTGAGTCCAAAAAGGCTACTCAAAGCAAGTCAAGAACAGAAACTATTTTTGACATCTAAATTCTCTGCAAGTTCCCATATATAAAATGCTACTGATATCAGAAGAAAAATATTTCAAAAATGAATGGAAAAAATATATGGTCACACATACACTAGAATTTCAAAATGTACTTGAGCAGGTCAGTATTTAACAATATATAAAAAATAAAGTTATTTCTTTACCATATAAATTTATTACTTGTGTATTCCAGTGTAATTACTGATATAATTTTGTCTTAGGTCTTGTCAACATGTTCAACTTTACTCAAATTTTACACAAAATCGCCCTGGCCAGTTTTGCTCAGTGTCGGCCCCTGGACTGAAGGGTTCCAGGTTCAATTCTGGCCAAGGGCACAAACCTCAGTTGCAGGCTCGATCCCCAGCCCCGGTCGAGGCGAGTGCAAGAGGCAACCAATCTGTGTGTGTCTCTCTCATCAATGTTTCTCTCTTTCTCTTTCTCTTTCTCTCTCCCTTCCACTCTCTCTGAAAAGCAATGGAAAAAACATCCTCAAGTAAGGATTATAAAAAAAAAAAATTTATACAAAATCAATTCCAAAGAATAGAGAGGCCGACAAAAAAATTTTAAAAAGCAATGAGTCAGGGAAAATTATGCAAGGGGGCAAAAATATAGAAACTATTTGCAGGTGTGAAAACAAATGTTGCTGTGCTAAGGCACCTGAAGGAAGAGGGTGGCCAAGAGCCCGAAGGAGGAAGGTACTGAGTTGGGACATATTCTCCCTCTCCCCGTTTGTGCCTATGCACTACTGTTGTTGGTCCCATGTCCTCATATGTATACATTCCTATGTGTTGTTTTTTTCCTGTGGTAAAATTGGTATACAAGGTTATATACATTTCAGGTGTACAACATTATAGTTCAATATTTGTATATCTGTTCTTATTCATCAATCCTGTTTTTGTTTTCACATCAACAGCCTGCAATTTCCTTGAAAAAAATCAAACACAGGGAAATCCTACTACCGAATAACTTCTAGGTGAACATTTTTTCATAAAATATAACAGCTAAACCTGGTAAACATTTTACTTACCTGCTTTGTCTTCATCCTCAGAATCAGAATCAAAATATATGTCATCATAGTACTTTGTGGAAGCTGTTCCAACTTTCCCATTTCCTGAAGAAGACCCTATTCAAACCACAGGGAAATTTACAGACTAAACCTTACATAATTGACAAGAAAAAAATCTTCATATATTCTTCCATGACCTCAAAGTAGTATCAGCTCATTTCCAATCTCATGTGGATAGAAAAACACTTCACATCAATGACTTACTGAATTGGTGCCCCATGCAATACAGAGAACTGCCCCTCCTGATTAAACGTTGCAGATCATGAGATTATTTTCTCTCCCTTCCCACAAATCTAATCAAATAGCCATATTTTCAGGTTGCCAGCATACATATCTCTACCTTTCAGTCATGCAATACATTGTGGAGAACAGGGAATAAACATCTTGTTTTAAAGGGACTTTAGGGGAAAGAGGTTAAGAGCTCTACAGAGAGGCAGGGGAATGACTCAAGGACTCATCTGTGCCTAGTGCCATGACATTTACTTATGTCATCATATGCCTGCATCCCTAATTCTTCCTCTTAATTAAAATCCAGTTTTGCTTTTATTATTATTATCATATACACTGTGATTCTTAACAGCTAATACATAGCATATCAACATAGAAACCAATGCTGAGGAGTGCTACTATCACAAATCACAGAGTTTGAGTCAGGTACAGTTTACATTAAGACCACGTATGAAGATAAAATATGTTTCATTACTTACTAAAATGAGACAGGAATTTGTGCTGACACATCATTCAACCTGCCATATCAGTGCTATATAACCCTAAATATATTTCTATAAGCCTGTCTTTTTTTTTTTTTAATCCTGGGGTAAAAATTACAAAAGGAAAACATGCAAGTAAAAGATACTAAATAATCTCCAACAACACAGGAAACTTCTTCACTAGTCATCAAAGAAAATTATGCTCAAGTTGCCAAACACATTCATTCATTTACTCAATAAATATTTACTGAGGACCTACTGAAGGTACTGGGGACACAAAAGAGCACAAATGAGGTTCTTGCCCATATGTACCTTAGAAAAATATCTACATTAAAATCTAACTAAAAGTTTACCTGTTTCCAGGGAGGATAATTTGACCTCCATTGTTTTTATGGTAGAATTTAATTCAGCTTCCATTTCTTTTTCAAATTCATCTTCACTAGATTCACTTTCTCCAGTAAGGCATTCTCTGATGAGTTTTCGTTTTTGGTCAGGAGTTCCATGTAATAGCACATCCACTTCATCTTCAGAACTAATATACATTTAAATCATAAAGAACAGGAATATTAAAGAATTAAAATAACTTACAACTCCCATCACCTCACTGCTCAACAATTTTAAGTTTTATAAGGCTACATTTGATTTATCTGGCATATTACATAGAGCTATCCTCACTTAATAGATGAACCATTTTGTGTATTTCCAAATACATTTTTTAATGTCTGCATAATACTTCCTCTTGTAAATGCTGTACATTTATTTCTAGCTCTTTGCTATTAAACACTACAATGAATGTCTCTGTATATATAATTTTATTTCCTTAGGATGAATGTCTAGAATTAGACACAAACATCTTTCTGACTTCCTGAATTATCACACTGCTTTCCAGAAGTATTGTACCAATTCTAATTCTATCAGCAATGAAAAGTTTACTCCACAGTTTTTTAAAACTCTGGACATTTAGCCCGGCCGGGCGTGGCTCAGGGGTTGAGTGTCAACCTGGGATCCAGGCAATCAGGGTTCGATTCCAGGTCAGGGCACATGCCCGGGCTGCGGGCTTGATCAATGACTCTCTCATCATTGATGCTTCTGTCTCTCTCTCCCTCTCCTTTCCTCTCTCTGAAATCAATAAAGATATATTTAAAACTCTGTACATTTAAATGAAACCTAAAATATGTAACTAATATATTGCTAATATATCCACACAAAATGTTAACAGATAGTAATTAAACACTACAATTTAAAAGGCACAGTGCAATAGAGAACTATAAAGAGGGAGAAAGCTAAATTTTATTCCAAATTATCCTGAGCAATTTCTGCCAATTTACTTGGCCTTCTGTGCCTAGGTTTCCCCATCAATAGCAGTATGACGAAATTAAGCCAGATATCAGCAGGAATAGCTGAAATGCCTAAGATATTCTAATACAATCAATAGTACATAAATAATACTCAATTACACATGGTCTGATGAATAGTTCCAGACTATTCCTGGTTTTTAATTCTCTATTTTTGTCTTCTAGAACACCACTTTTGAGCCTCCAGCAGAATGTAAATCAGAAAAATCCACTTCATATCAATTTTGCTTATGATAGAGGCTTCTACTGCCAAGAAAATTTCCCATGAGAAATTCTTCATCCTTACCAGCATGCTTTCTTTTTCTTCATGACCACTATATTCACTAGGGTCCTCTTAAATTTACATCATATCCTAAGGATCTCCAAACCTCCAAACTCTTGTTTTTCTGCTACCAGAACGTCACTCCTAAAGAACTCTCATTACATCACTACCCCGCTCCAAAAAAAAACATCGATGGACAAACCTCTGAGCACAGCATTCTAAAGAGCCTTCCACAATCTGGTTTCAACTTATCTTTTCAACCTTGAACTACCTCAGTGGTCTTCAACTTGGGCAATTTTGCTCCCCTAGGTAATATTTAGCATAGCTAGAGACATTTCTGATTGTCATAACTAGAAGGCAGGAGGAGGGGCTCCTGCATCCTACAATGCATAGGACAGCCCCTCCAAAAGATAACTATCTGGCCCAAGAAGTCAATGCTACCAAGGTTGAGAAACTCTGATCTACTCTATATTCCAGTGTTTCCAAAGAGTGGGACATAACAGATTATTTTAAGGAGTAGCAGAATAGACGGACGGCCCATTAAATAACATTGAAGCCACTATGGAAAACAGCTTGGCAGTTTCTTATAAAACTAAACATGCAATTACCACACAACCCAGCAATTAAACTCCTGAGCACTTATCCAGGAGAAATGAAATTTATATGCACACAAAAACCTATACATGAATGTTTATAGCAGTTTTATTCACAATAATCTAAACTGGAAAACAACCAGATGTCCTTCAATGAGTGAATGGTTAAATGCGGAATATTACTCAGCAATAAACAAGAAATGAACTATTGATACTTACAAAAATGGGGGTGAATCTCCAGAGAACTATGCTGAGTGAAAAAAGCCAACCCCAAAAGGTTACATACCACAGGATACCACTTACATATTTTTTTTAAATGACAAAATTATAGAAATGGAGGATAGACTAGTGGATGCCAGAGGTTGAGAAGGACATGGGGGTGGGAAGTGCGGAATATGAGGGATTCTCATGCTGACAGAAATGTTCTATAACTTGACGGTATTAATGTCGATATCCCAGTTGTGATACCGTACTACAGTTTTGCAGTACGTTAACACTAGGGGAAACTGAGTAAAGGGGACACAATCTCTGTGTACTATTTCTTAAAACTGCATGTGAATCTACCTCAAAATAAAAAGTTTAATTTAAAAAAAACAACACTGGCCCGGCGAGGCATGGCTCAGCGGTTGAGCGTCGACCTGGGATCCAGGCGATCGGAGTTCAATTCCCAGTCAGGACACATGCCCAGGTTGCGGGCTCGATCCCCAGTGAGGGGCGTGAAGGAGGCAGCTGATCAATGACTCTCTCATCATTGATGTTTCTCTCTCTCTCTCTCCCTCTCCTTTCCTCTCTCTGAAATCAATAAAGATATATTTTTAAAAAGTAAATAAATAAATAAACAACACTGAATCACAAGGAACATTTTCTTCAGTCCTTGTGATTATTTCAAGAGTCTCAGCATTTAGCACTGCTGGGCAAGGCAATGTATCATGGGCGCTGCATATTCTTGTTGAGTATGCCAAGAAAGGTTCTCAACACTTTTTACCTAGGCCATTTCTCAAGGTTGTGTTTACAGTAAAAAAAAGCTTGATGGATGAGGTAATGTCACTTTCCAGGACAAAGAGCAGGCTCATTTACTGCCTGCTGCAAAAGAGGTGGAATCTCCAAGATCAAGTGGTCCTCAGCCACAATGCCAACCCAGTGAATGTGTAGTATCCATCTGGGTCTCTCTCTGCGTGATCTCTGTAGAAGTTAGAAAGAGCAACCAATACAAACATAATGCTCACGCTGCCTACTGTGCTGTGAGCTTTCTGTAACCCAGGAGTCACAGATCTTCTGTCAGCTTCCATGAAACAGTAAGAGGCTATAAAATACTAGCCTATAAGTGGGGTAAAATCAAACCCTGACAGTACCTATTAAACACCTTTCTAACACCAATCTCCCTTTTTAAAACAAGCATTGGATTCAGAGCCTTAAGCAGGCAATACTGTCTTAAAGCATTGTTTTCATAGTATTTATTTTTGTTACTTTACCAATGACAAAAGCTTTAAGATATTTTACTACAAAAATGTACACTGACTTAAAGAAAAATATTAAATAAATAACAAGTGAATATGGAGATGGTAATGGCAGAAAAACTCCCGGAAACACTCCTATATTCCAAACTGAATTACTAACTGAAGCCTATATAACTCCTTTCACAGACCTGCCCCATTAACTGAAACACTTTTTCACAGGAAATCTTGGAATCCATCCTCACTCCCCACAACAGAAATCTTCCCAGCAGCCTGATCTCCCACGCCTAGGACCCCTCCCCAGGATAATGGGAGGAAATACTGTGATTGAAAGTAGGACAGTTTTGCAGAAGGCTCAATCGGACAGAATGTTTTCAAGTTTATAAGTAGAATCTGCTGACAGCTTTAAAATGGCTTAAATTTGCCTGGAAATCTCTTGCCAACATAACTGAAAGTTTCCCTCAGGGAGGGTTAAGTCCTTCCTTTTGGAAATTCCCACGGAACTGCATCCATGCCTATCAAAGATCATCGTTTTCTACAATGCTCTTCCAAGATACATACTTATTTCCAAGATATATACCTTGGAGATATGCATCTTATTTCCCCTACTATACTGTAAGCCTGTAAAAGGCAAAAATCTTATGACTGATCTCTGTAGCCAGAGCAAGCCTATAACAGGTGCTGAAAAAAAGTCTGTTAAATATCCCCTTATTTCTGTTTATGGCGTATTACTCTTTTAGCTGGTCACTTCACATTAAGTCCCAGGAGCCTTACAACATACTTACGATATAGTTATTATATTTCCTTTTTATAGATGAGAAACCGAGGATAAGTGATTTGACTTGGGTCACACTGCTGTAAGCTGCAGAGGCAGGATTCGATCGCCCGGCTTTTGAAGACTTACGCAGGATTCCAGAACAGCCCCCTTCCCCGCGCCGGTTCGGCCCCGCCTCCCCCGTGGCCGCAAGACCTCACCAGGACTCCCCTCGGCGTCCCACAGGCTACAGCGGGGTGCGAGAGGGGCCCGGACCGCCGGGCAGAGGGTCCGCACGGGCCCCGCAGGCGCAGGCGCAGCGAAGGGAGAAGGCTAAGGCCCGGCCGCGGCCGAAGCCTCGGGGCCGGGGCGGAGCAGGGGCCCACCTGCTCAAAGCCGGCTCCTCGTCGCTAGGCTCTTCAACTGCGTAGGGGTCATAGTCATCTTGGAGCCGGTTCATGGTGGCTCCCGCCTCCGACACGGTCTGCAGGCGTCGGCAGAGTACCCGTTCGCCCCGCTGGTCCCTTCCCTAAGGCGTTGCGGGCTCCACTTCCGCCAGCACTTCCGCTCCCCCAGCCCCGCCCGCGCGCCTGCGCAGATTGTCCCAGCGAGGGGGCGGGGAGGGGGACTGTATCCAGCCGCTGCCGGCCGCCGCTTCTGCTCACCGGGAAGCACCGACCGTATTACAGAATGTAGTAATCCTCGCCCTCCTAAGTGGCGGCCTGTGAGCTGACAATCCACGTGCAGTATCTCTCTGCGTGAGGTGAAAAGCAAAAATGTAGATGCTGAGGGACATGCAACCTGTAGGTCCTCAGACCCAGGACGTCCCTCCAACCTCTCGGCCTCAAGCCATTCTACCTTTTCACCGCGCCGCCGCCTCGCCTTCCCGGTATTCAGGCCTCAGTCTGACAGCGGCTGCCGCGGTCCAGCCGCAGCGGGAGTCAGGGGCCGAAGGTGGGCAAGGCGCCGGCGCTGGGAGACAGCAGACTACAGGACTCGGAGGTGGTGTGACACTGTTCCACTTTACTGAGAATCAACATAATCTTTTATACTTTCTTTTTTGGCTACGATTACCTTTTTTTGGTTGGCAAGCAAGAAATATTCACAGGTTAAACAATACAAGTTTCGATTTCATCAGAACGGAACAATTTTGACTTTTATTTTTTAGAATAGAGGAGAAAGGAAAAATCAGTGACCTATAGAGTGATAGATGTGGCTTTGTTTGCAGCAGTAATGTATTAGTTTGTGAGACAGAAATTTTTTTTTTTTTTTGGAGCTATGAGAAACATCTTTTATTTTTTTCTAAAGAGGTGAAAATAAGTAAGATCTCTTATATTTCTCATAAGATTTTTAAACTCTTAGAAATGCAATTTTTTCAAAGCACATACCATCTTAAAAAAAATCTTAGCAATGTACATTTGCACTCAAAGAAAAACATGCAGCACCGTTGTCTTCTGACAAAATTCTGCATAAAACCCCACATGACTTTCTGCAAATTATGTTCCCTCTTTATCATTTAGGGACTCCAAACCACAAACATTCAGTGCAATATTTGTTTCTTATTTCCACAGGAAACACAGGACCAATGATGTCTTCTGAGCACAACTGTTTCCTGCTGGTGAGCAGTCTCCCTCTGCCTGTTTCAAAGGACTCTCTTTAGCTGGCTGATGTAAGGTACAGCTAGAATTCAGCAAAACCCCAGGATCCAAGTGGAGGATGGAGAAGTACTTAAGGTGTACCCTGTGCCATAAACTTGGACAAATTCACACAGAAAACAAGAACCTTAGATTTTATCAATGCACCCTTTTAAAAAGTGTTTTTTGTTAATTTCTGAAAGCAGCTTAATATGAATCAAAAGCGGTTCCTGAGTAACTGCAGTAAACAGTGTCTTTTTTTAAATATATAAATATATATATTTTTGCAACTTAGCTCATTTTGGTTCTGCCTTAAACCTCCCTACCTTTTAGTTTAATCAGTTTCTTTCCTTTCAGTTCACAATGTGCAAGTATAATAGCATCAGCTCTGAGAGGTGATGTGGTGCAGACATTCTTGTCACTCTGTGTGATCATCTGCCTGTGTCAGGCCAGGTTTCCAGAATCACTGCAGGACACAGTTCTCTCAATCTCACAAAACCTGTGAGCCACAAACACCTCACATTTTCTTCAGCAGACGCCATGACTGCCAAGTGTGCAGCTTGTTGTAGGCTGTCTGGAGCATCTCTTCTATGTGACTTACCAAGTTTGTGCTTAAATACTATCTTCGAATTTTTTCTTGGAATGGACAGAGAATTTTGTAACTTGGAATCGTTCCAAATTACTTTTCATTTTCACTACCTTTTTTTCTAGGAATGGCGTATTAACAGGAAAGCAGGACCAGAAGTGCCGAAGAAGTTCCCCAACAGCCACATACAGGTGTTTCAATTCAGACTGAATATGATTTGGCACCATCTGGTTTATGGCTTGCTGTGTTCCTCCCTGCATCAGTGCTCCTCCAGGTGACAGTGCTGTGATGGTGCTACTGGCGGCACTACTTGAGAGAACCTGAGTTAATTTGGGTGTATAAGCTTCCATTTCTTGTCTAATACTTTGAAAAGAATTAATAATGTCCTGACTTGTTGCATACTGTAGTGATTGGATTGGAGTTGGACCATGATAATACCTATCTGACTTCTTGAGGTTTAGTGCAATCGTTTTTATGGAATTATTTTTTCCCAAGTCTTCATATTCAATGGACTCTGTAACTTCACCCTTTTGACTGCTGGCTGAAAGCAGTCTGCATCTCTGGAATTTCCATCAATGCTGCTGGGCTCACCATTTTGTTCATTTTGTGTTTCTTGTTTCCTGAGACCTGCTGCCAGGACCATGGCACTGTGATGGTTAAACCTCTTGATGATGGCAGCATTACTATTCTCCTTTATGGATTTAGGATTAGAAGTAGATGGCACAGAGGAAATGCCATAGCCCTCATCTAATGTTTTATCTTCCAAAGCTGTCAAATCAAGTAGTGGGTTTTTCACTCCCAATCAAACCATTGTTTTTAACCCTTTTTCATCTATTTTGGCACATTCTGCAAAGAGGTCCTTTGACCCTGTATTCAGCCGATCCCTGTGAAAATAATGGGACTGAAAAAAACATGTCCAGAATCCCTTTTCTGTCATGCTGTCGGAAACATTTTCTGCATATTTCATTTTTACTGCTGGATAGGTTCTAAATATGGACTCAATGATATCAGAGGTTAAATTGTATCTCAGACCATTACATCCATCTGTTTGGGGCCGGACATCAGCCAGAAATGCTGCTGAAATGCCAACATCCTGCTTATGATTGGAGGAGGAGGAACTCTCTGTTGAGTTCACATTTAAACGATTGGCCCAGAATTCCTCAGCACTGATGACTTGACTCACAACAAGGTCTTTATAAAGCTGAAATAAAACAGGATCTTCTTGCAGCATTCTGTTTTTCTCTTCAAGTTCTTTATTTGCTTTCCTCTTGAATTTGGGCAGTAGCTGCTGAAGAAGGTCTTTCACTGCATCTCGCTCTTTGACTGCTGTGCTTTCATTGGAAAAATGAAAGTTAGTTGTGTCCCCTGTGTGCAGGACCAGCTGAAGCTGAATTTTAGCTTTTCCTTCTGGACTGATTTTCTGGCATTTAATATCTCCATACATATGGCTGATTGTAAATCTATCCTTGCCTTCAGGTGCCCAAGCAATTCTTTCTGCCATGAGGTATAGAGCTCCATCCTGCTTCTTTTGATGCACTTTCTTTACAATTAGTAGAACTTCAGATGAAGTTGCCATGATGGCTAGAAGGTGCAGATGGGAGCTACGGCCCTGAGCAGGGAGTAAGTAAGTGGGATGGGTCAGTCGAGTTCCGCTGCGCTTCTTAGCGACGCTGCGGGGAAGAGGCTGAAAACCGGTAGCCGCCGCTGCCTTCGCCACCACCTCTGTTACTCTGTGAGGCAAATTTTACATAATGTTTGCCTGTGGTTACTACTTCTTATGGTTATAGTTTAACTATGGACCTTAATAACTATTCTTAAGCTATTATATTCTTCTTGCCATTTTCTTCTAAGAACAGAGTGCCTTTTGCCATAGCTATTGATTAACTAGTTGCTTAAGAATGCTTTTCTTTTGTTTCTTTGGGAGCAAGCACCAGTGTGGCCGCTGCCTTGCCAAGCGTTTCATGAAGGGCAAGTTCTCATACTGAACATGCCTTCCATTTACATTAACTGTTTTGATACTGTTCTCATTGTAAGCACCTGTATAAGGCTGAGGGGGGTCTGGTAGCCTTTCCGTACTGTTAGCCCCTTTTAGGGGGATGCCACAATCTGCCATTTATTCTATGTGCTACCCAGGGTGGTCCTTGTACAGCAGGCAAGGGGCCTTTTTCCTGTCCTCGGCTAATCTTGCAATCATAGGCGGGGGCACTTGAGGATAGGCGGCTGCGTGAGCTCAGCTTTCCCTAGTTCCTCCATAAATTCCTTTTTGGGGCGCCAGGGGAATTTTCCTAGCTTCTTCTAATAACTATTTGTTAAAGCATCCGGCACATGTGATAGTGACTGGACTTGGGGAAATCGGTATTTCTTCAGAAGTGAGAACATTGTTTACCATTCCCAGGTTAGTTATTGATTTATGGCCCAAAATCCCCCTCCAAGGAGGAGAAGAGATATTCCCATTAAGCCAGTTACTCCCACCCACATGCCACGTCTCTCCCCAGAAGACGCCTTCCTTGAAGCTTCCTCTCCACATCCGGATTTTGTCAGACGACATGGTTGGGAGAGGACGCGGCAAGCGGCCCTGACTTTCTACCGAAAAGTTGCTAGGCTGTCACCAGTTACTTCCCAATTGCCTTTTTTTGGCCTCTTCTCAGTCCCGACCTTTGCTCAGCCCTTACCCGAGTCCACTCCATGCTTGAGCGGAGGCAGATGACGGGCAGCCTCCCAGGTTTCTGCACCAGCCTATACTCAGGTTCCCGCCTCCTTATGGAAACTGTCCCCGCTTCTTAATCCCATTCAGATAACTACCCCGTCTTATCTGGATCCTTGCCCTCTCCTCCAAGTACAGTGTCGGATTTCCAATTGCCTGGCTAGATATCTCCACCTCCTGCACCACTGGCAGTTCAAAGTGACTAAATCCAACTCGACATCGTCCACCCTATTCCTATACTTCAGCCAATAGCTACTTTTTTTCATTTTTTTATTTATTGATTGATTTGAGAAAGAGAGAGAGTGAGAGTGAGAGAGAGAGAAACAGCGATTTGTTGTTCCACTTATTTATACATTCATTGATTGATTTCTTGTATGTGTCCTGACCGGGATCAAACGGGCAACCTTGGTTATCTGGACGATGATCTCACCAACTGACCTACCCAGCCAGGGCCAATAGCTACTTTTGACTCTTGATTTCTGTCACTTCCTCCCTCCTTACAACTGCTATAGGCTGAAAGTCTTGGACTCTTTGGTTGACTTCTTTCTCTGTCCCTCGGTGAGCCCTCAATTCCCAAGTCCTGTAGATCTGTTAGCAACTTCTGTCTCATCCACATCTCAACTTCCTACCCCTCACCTTGGCTATTGATACAGGCTCCTATTGACAGCCTTGTCTTGCTTTTGTTCCCTCTCCAATCCGTGCTACTCTCTACTGGCAAGTAACCCTCTTCCAGCACAGTTTTGTTCCGGATGATTTCCTTCCTAAAAAGTTCTAATATTTTATCTTTACCCGCTGATCTGATCTTATCCTGCAGCACTCTTGGTGGTGGCCCACAGTATGGTTCAATCCATCATGCCAAACTGATTTCCCTACACATATCTAGCACAATTTGCTTATTCAAGAATACGTGTTATGCCTTCCATCACTAGTATTTGCTTACACTATTCCCTGGAGCACCCTCTCCCACTTTTAATTCCACCATCCAAACCCTACCTATCTTTCAAGATCCATCTGCAAGAAATGATTGGGTCAGTAACTACAGAGAATGCTGTAGTTATGGGAACTCACATTGTACCTTTTCTATGATATCCTTTCAGATTCTCCCTCTACATGGAATCTTTCTCTGCTTTGAACTCTTGTAGGATAATGTACCACTCATATGACAAGTATTTTTCTGGTTTTTAACTATTGTTCCACCCAATTCTTTTCTTTTTTTAATATATCTTTATTGATTTCAGAGAGAGGAAGGCAGAGGGAGAGAGAGAAACAGCAATGATGAGTCATTTATCTACTGCCTCCTGCACGCCCCCTGCTGGGGATCGAGCCCACAACCTGTGCATGTACCCTGACTGGGAATCAAACCTCAGTCTCCTGGATCCTAGGTCGATCCTAAACCGCTGAGCCACGCCAGGCTGGGCCACCCAATTCTTTTGAGAGGTATAATACTCTCCCATGAGTCACAGCGATGTGAAGGAAACCCCTGCTGGGGAACCCATTTTTTCCTTTTCAGGGAATTGTGGCCATCCTCAGGGATATGCCCTTACATCCATGTTCATTTTGTTCCACAAAAGTTGGGCCATTACTTATCTTCATAAAATTAAAATTAAGAGTTAGAAATTTTAAGGAGTGGCTGTGGTCTTAGGACTTGTAACAGGACAAGTAAATTCAGAATCTGATACTTCCATTTTGGGGTGGCTGTTTGAGGATTATATGTGCTGATGGTGGGTGAGCAAGCAAAGGAAAGCAGGAATATCTAGCAGACAGAGAGAAGTAGAGAGGCTTTCCCTAACACTGTCAAAAGTTTAAGTCCTCAACCTCACCCCTTCTCTCTATCCCATCTTCTCTATCCCTTAATCCACTTTGCCCCATTCTACTTCGCATTACTTATTTCATTACTTACATCTGTTTCCCTGTTCCATTTCTCTCTTGCTGCACAAAAACTACCCCAAAACTTAAAAACTTTGAAACAAAAACAATCATCTATTTTTAGCACGAATCTACAATTTTGGCAGGGATTCTCTACTCCCTGATGTCAGTTTGGGACTGAAACCGCTGAGAACTAGCTGAGCATCTCTCTTTCCACATATCGTTCTCCACAAAGCCTTGGGCTTCCTTACAACATGGCAGCCCCAGAGTAGTCAGCCTTCTTACGTGACAGATCAACTCTCCTGGACAGGGTTCCTGGAGACTCAGGTGGAAGCTGCAAGGCTTCTTCCAACCAAGCCTCAGATTTCCCTGAGCATCATTTCTACCATTCTATTGGTGAAGCTAGTCATTAAGTCCAGATTCCAGGTAAGAGATAGACTCCCCCTCTCAATGGGCACAGTAGCAGAGATATAAAATTTCTGGTTTATTAACTAAAAATTTGTTTGGCTTGCCATCTAAAAACAAATTGCGAGTTGAACAGATTAAGTGGACTATTTTGGAAATCGTGAATTAACTATAAAGCATAATAGCATATTTACAATTTTTTTCAAGTGTTATAAAATATTTTCTCTTACCATTACTATATAGTTAACTCAACCACTGCAAAATTTGCACAGTAAATTAAGTTCATACTTTGCCCTGGTTTTCTTTCTTCAAGGTTAGAATTTTGACTTTCTTTTTCCTTTAGGATTGATTATTGTACACATTTCTTTCTTTGTTTTTTAATAAGCATTTATTTGAGCCAAACTGAGGGCAAAGTCTGGAAGCAAGATCGCAAATGCTTCTATGTACACATTTCTTAGAGCATGTTTTATTTGTATAAGACACAGGGAGTTTTTACTGCCACATTGCACCAGCTCGATTTGACTTATAATCACACCTTTTTTTTAATTTCTTATTAGTCACTTCTTCAACCTCCAACCTGCAGTTGTGTTAAATTTTTTTTAGTTTTTTTTCAGTTTTGTGGTAAAAAATCCAAAATTTACCATTGTAACCATTTTCTTTTTTGTTAATCCTCACCTAAGGATATTTATCCCATTGATTTTTAGAGAGAGTGGAACAGAGAGAAGAAGGAAGGGATGGAGGGAGAGAGAAACATCGATGTGAGAGAGACACACATTGGTTGCCTCCCAAGCCCAGACTGGGGCCAGGGATGGAACCTGCAACCCAGGTACATGCCCTTGACCTGGAATAGAACCTGAAACCCTTCGGTGTGAGGGCCAATGCTGTAATCACTGATCCACACCAGCGAGGGCTACCATCTTAACCATTTTTAAGTGTACAGTTCAATAGCGTAAAGTATGTTCACATTGTGCAACAGATCTCTAGAATTATTTTATTTACTGAGCATTTAATTTTTAAAATGTAATTGCAGGCTACCTTTATAGCTGTTAACTTGCACCTTGCTAGTTTTAACCCAACGCATTAGTATGTTTTAAAAATATGGATGTGATCATATAGAATTCACTATTATACTAGTTATTCCTACAAAATGGTGAACATTTGTAATTTGTATGAACCTCCATTTTATGTCTATAACTAAACTTTTTTCTTATTTATCTTTATTGTTGAAAGTATTACAAGTGTCTCATTTTTCCCCCCAACTGACCCCCTCCACCTCGCTCCCACCCCTTCCCCAGGCCTTCACCCCATTATTGACTGTGTCCATGGGTTATGCATATATGCATATAACTTCTTTGGTTAATCTCTTCCCACCCTCCAACCTCCTTCCCTCTTCCCTCAGAAATATGATAGTCTGTTGCATGCATCAATGTCTCTGGGCCTATTTAGTTCATCAGATTCTTTTGTTCATTAGCTTCTTCTTAAAGAAGACCCTTCAACATTTCATGTAGTGCTGTGCTGGTCTAGTGGTGATGAACTCCTTCAGCTTTTTCTTATCTATGAAGGTCTTTATCTGACCTTCAATTCTAAATAATAGCTTTGCTGGGTAGAGCAATCTTGGTTGTAGTTCCATGTTTTTCATCACTTTGAATATTTCTTGCCACTCCCTTCTGGCCTGCAAGGTTTGTGCTGAGAAATCAGCTGACAGTCGTATGGGTGCTCCCTTGTAGGTAACTAACTGCTTTTCTCTTGCTACTTTTAAGATTCTCTCTTTGTCTTTAGCCTTTGGCATTTTAATTATGATGTGTCTTGGTGTGGGCCTCTTTGGGTTCCTCTTGTTTGAGACTCGCTGTGCTTCCTGGACTTGTAAGTCTATTTCTTCCCCAGGGAGGGGAAGTTTTCTGTAATTATTTTTTCAAGTAGGTTTTCAATTTCTTGCTCTCTTTCTTCCCTTCTGGCACCCCAATAATACAAATGTTGGGCTGCTTGAAGTTGTCCCAGAGACTCCTTATACTATCTTCATATTTGTGGATTCTTTTTTCTTTTTTCTCTTCTGGTTGGGTGCTTTTTGTTTCCTCATGTTCCAAATTGCCAATTTGATTCTCAGTGCCCTCTGTTCTACTGTTTATTCCCTGTAAATTATTCTTCATTTCAGTTCATGTAGCCTTCATTTCTGATAGGCATTTTATTAGGTCTTCGATGGTCTCACTTGTTTTCGTAATAGTCTTACTGATATCCTTGGGCATTCTTAAAACCAAAATTCTGAACTCTATCTGTTAGCTTGCTTGGTTCTATTTCATTTAGGTCCTTTTCTGGAGATTTCTTCTGTTCTTTCCTTTGTGACATGTTTCTTTGCCTCCACATTTTGGCTGCTTCCAGGTGTTTGTTTCTATATATTAGGTAGATTTGCTATGTCTCCTGGAATTTGTAGAGTGGCTTTGTGTAGTAGGTGTCCTGTAGGGTCCAGTGGCCCAGCCTCCCCAGTCACCTGAGCTGGGCCTTCTAGGTGCTCCCCTGTGTGGACTGTGTGCAGTGTCCTGTTGTAGTTGAGCCTTGGTTGCTGTTGGCGTCCCTGGGAGGAACTGACCCCCAGGCCAATCAGCTGTGAGGACCAGCTGCAACTATAGCCGAAGAGCTGCTGTGCTGGAGAAGCCCCTATGGAGCAGGATTTACTTCAGTGGGGCTTTGGTGTTCACCAAGTGCACCCCTTGAGTATGTCACTCGTGGCTGTGGTAGGGTTGTAGTCCAGCGTGGTCAAGTCTGACCACCAGGTGCACTGTCTCTGGGGCCTTCCAGGAGGTGCAAAGTCAGCCTCTGCCAGTGCCTTGCCCAGGGCCACCCAGCATGAGCTACTCAGCAAACTGTAGTTGGCTGCTACTTGTGCTGGACTTGGAGGTGTCCAGGAGAGGACAAGGCATAAACCAATGCAGGCTGCCAGTAGTGCCAAGCCTGGGGCCACTTATCAAGATGTATGGGGCACACTGCTGCTTGTTTGAGAGATTTTAGGAAAGTCCTAAGCATAAGGCTAGAGAGGCCACTTGCACAGAAAAGCTACTGGAAATGGCCTGGATGAGCTTGCAGGTGGGGAGGGGCGGGGTCTCTGGGAATCACGGGGCGGGGCCAAAGGTGTGAGTCAGGTGCTGCCGATTCAAACATGGCGCCTGCCTGCCGGCTGTGTGGGGGCGGACTTGCCAAAGGCGCAATGGCCTCTGCCAGCTCGTCTGTCTGGGAGGAAGCCGCCCCTCCACCTCTCGCACCAGTTTAAGGCAGGTTAGTTCCTCCCCAAGTGTCCCAGGTTCCTTTCTAGCTGCTGCCCGGAGCTGGAGCCCAGAAGGAGCGCGTCTGAGTGAGTCCGTGCACCAGCCCTTTAAGAGGAAAGCCTGGGGCTCCCGCAGCCTCTGTGTCCCACAGCGACCAACATTCCCCACTGGGTTTCACAGCCGGAAGTTGGGGGAATTTCTCTTCCTGGCCCTGAAGCCCTGGGCTGGGGGCCTGCTGTGGGGCGGGGACCCCTCACTCCTCCAGGAAACCTCCACTGCTGAGATTCCCTCCCGGGTTTAACCCGCAGCACCGGGTATGGGCCCGCAACCGTGTCTCTGATTCAGCCCCGACCCGCCCTTGTCTGCGCCCCTCCTTCCGGTCTCGGTGCTCCTTGAGTTCCCGCCTTGTAGGGCTTCTGTTCAACTAGATCTCAGGGGGTTCTGAGTGATGGTGATTCTGTATTTTAGTTGTGATTTGATGGGTTGTAAGAGGTGGTGGGTGCAGCTGCTGCCTACGCTGCCATCTTGTTTCTCCTCTATAACTAAATCTTAATTTAAAAACTTGGTCCAGGATCTAGCCAGTTTTGCTCAGTGATTAGAGCATTGGCCTGTGGACTTAAGGGTCCTGGGTTCGATTCCAGCCAAGGCCACCCGCCGCCGTTGCAGGCACGGGCCCTGGCCCTGGTCCAGGCATGTGCAGGAGGCAAACAATCCATGTGTGTCTCACATCAGTCTCTCTCTCTCTCTCCCCCCTCCCCCACACCCCCTCCACCCACTCTCTCTAAAACCAGTGGAAAAAATATAATCAGGTGAGGATTAACAAAAATATAAGAAATATCAGAATAAACTGTGTTTCAAATACTCACAACTGTAAACCTACTTTTGCCCTCCCCACCCTGTACTTAAATTTGTCTTGATGCGTCTCTTAAGTTTGGATGGCAGTTTACATATTTTACAAATGGGTTCTTAGGTATGAATTTTACAAAACACTTTTGTCTGCAATATTACTATTTTTATAAAAACGCTTTAAATCTATACTACTGTATTCGTGAATGGCTAAAAGAAAATGGTAAGCACCTATCTCGCAGCCAGAAAATGTTCAGCAGTTTAGCTTGGACACAGAGGGCATATTTTCTCCCTCATCAGGATATGCTGAATCAAAACATTAATACTGGTCTAGATGGAAGCTCACTGAAGAACCTAGTATGTGGAAAATACTGTACATGAAGCAAATAACATAATCGTATGTCTTTAACCCTTTATCCGTGTATAGTAAGGTAGCTGTTTCCAGAATTCTTCTGTCTTAACAAATTAACAGTTACGTGATTTCTCAAACTTTGTATTTTGAATGAGACCCTTCCAGACTATTGGAACGTGATCCTCTACTCTCCCTTCCTGTTTAGGGTAACCTACAGTTGCTGCAGAACTGCCTGGCAGTGTTAAATGGAGACACATAAGCCACACTCCACCTTCAGGTTAAAAAGGGCTGCCTTCCTTCAGATTTTATTTTTGTTTTCTTCATGATGTTAGGCATTTATACTGCTCACTGGAAATGAAAGAAACAGCTGACAAAGTGCATCTACTCTCCTCTTTTCTGAGAAACAATGGAGCAGGGCCGTCCCGGGTGCTGCCGACCTGTGGTGAACGCTGCTACACTCCCGCACCTCCTGCTCCCCGGGGCGGCTGTCGCTCGTCCTGCGCTCGTCTTGCAAAGCCCAAAGTTCAGTCCTTTTTTAAAGTAGCCTCTATAACTCTGTGTATATTATGAATAGTATTCCTTATGGCTGCCAATCTTTATTTCCCTTTAAGTAATTTCTGAAGTTTAACCCTTTCAAAATATATTCTTCAAACAAGATAAAGGTCGCCACTACCTTTTTTCTTTTTTTTTTTAATTTTGTTTTTAAGAAAACATTGTATACCACCCTAGCTCATCCATGTATCCTGGTAAAGCATCTTAATCAGACTTATTTTTAATCAACGAATATTTCTTAGAAGTTTTGGGACAGACTTTATGTAATCTTTCTAAGTATGATTTCTGAAGAAAAGCAAATGCATTAGTATGTTTGCCTTAAACTTGTAGACTAAACCAACTATTGTCAAATAAACGGTGATAAGAGTGATGGTTTTTAACTCTGTGGTCATTGTATCACTCTGAAATCTGGAGTAGCTATAATGAAGCTATCTACTCCTCTGTCATGCTTTACAGGGCAGGCCTTAGTCTTTATATCCCTTAGAGTGACAGCTTGGACCCAGTTCACCAATCCCTTTACAAAAGAGTGGCCTGCTGCTGTGCTTTTGGCACTTCATGGAAGATGGAATCGGGCAGAGGCCGGTTAGAGGCAGCTGTTCCTAACATACAGGAGCTGAGACTCTGGTGTGCCCTGGTTCCCTGGATGCCATCCCCAGGTGGGCCGACTAACCACGTGACGCGTGCTGTGGAGCCGGTTGGTAGTGACGCCAGCGAGTAGGTTAGTATGCGGAGAGAAGTGTGCCCTAGGGAAGGGCTCCTGCCGGTGGGGAAGAAATGGAAATGTGCGCCATGCAGTTAGGGTACAGCGAAGGGCGCTAACTGTCGGTAGTTACGTTACAGATATATCGGCCTTTCTAATGTGAGCGAACATTATGTCATGAGCCTGTTTAAAATTCGATTGAGCGGCTGGGTTCTTGCACTCAGCCTTTGTCTAAGGTTTCTCCCGCTTGGAAACCACGGGCATTGGTTGGTCACTGCCTGGATGGGGTCCTGGTTTCTGAAGAGCGCCCGGCCTGCGTCCCGAGGCAAGTGGGCATGACTCCCGCCCTCCTCCACGGCCCCCGCTGTGCCGGTTCACGGTTCTCTCCTTCACGCTTGTTCTCCGATGCCATTTAACTGTTGCTTTTTCTGTTGACTGAGAGACCTGTGTGTTTTGTCCTTCGTGTCACCTTCACTGGTGAAAATATGCCTCTGCGCTGCTCACCAAGTGGGTGACGGGGGGATGGAGAGCCCTAGCTTCTGGAGTCGGTGGGGTTCCTTCACGGGGTGCCCTTGTGGCCTCAGGCAGGCTCACTTGACCTCTCTCTGCCTCAGTTTCTCTACTAGACAGGACATACCGACCTACCTCACAGGGGTGTTGTGAGGATTAATAAATGTTGGTACAGTGCTTTGGAAACGTGAAGTTGCTCTGTAAATGCCAAGAAATAGCAGGCACAGGGCAGAAAGCTATACATACCCGTCAGTTCACGTGTTTGTACCAAGGTGGCCTTTGGCGGGGGAGGGGGTAGAGTGGATGGTAGGTGCCTTGGCCCCTTTCATTTTTAGAGTACTTGTGGGGGGTGGGGGAATACTGGAAGCAGCAGTGTGGGGCAGGGGGTGGAGGGTTGCTTAAAATATAAAAGAGTTGACTTTGCAAGGGTCTTCTCACTCCCAAGTCCTACAAATGGCATTGATAAAACACTTATTCACCATCTCGTGCCTGAGGAAGGCAAAGGTGAAACAGAAAGACAGACACCTGCTGGCAGAGACCAAAGCCCTGCATGAATAGTCTAGGGTTTCCCTCTGGTGATGCTTCATGCCAGCGATTCTCAACCGTCGTGTCACAAGAATTTTTAAAACGTGATACCTGACTGTTTAGTCAGAGGCACTGGCCTCTTTTCCCTTAGATTGTCAAATAAAAATATGACAACAGCCAACAAACACAACAGTAGCCGTCGGTGCCAATGAATCAAAATTATACCTTGGTTTGGTTTGGTTTGTGTGTGTTTGTTTTTGTTTTTGTCAGATGGGTCAAAAGTATATTTTTGTAAGTTTGTGTGCCACGAGGTGAAAAGGGCTGAAAACCGGTGCTTTATGCTCTGAGGAGGAGGAACAGGAGCAGGCCAGGCAGCGGGACAGGGTCGGGGACGGCCTGGGGTAGTCAGTCGTTGGCTGGGAACCAGGAGACTGTGGGATGAGGGGCTTATGACAGGAGAGTGGAGGATAGCAGGAGAAGAAATTGCTAAAGAAAGGGGGTCAGGCCTGTAGACCACTGAGGCTCGGACTGGTGGTACCTACTTTGGAAGAGCTTATACAATATTCTTAATGTTTTGTAGTGAAACCATGGAAGTCGAGACGCTCAAACTGATCTTTTGTAAGTGGGGCACTATGCAGAAAATAGAGCAAAATGGGAGCTGCGGCAAGGGCTTAAAAGGAGAAGTGCCGGTGCTTTGGGAGAACAGGGAGGGACTCAAGGCCTGAAAACCAGGGAGTGCAATTGTACTTGAACTTTCCATTAAGCCGTCTCTGGAGAGAGCGATCCTAACGTCCGTCTCCACCCGCGCCCATCCTTTTTCCCGTGGACCTGCAATACGAAAATTAGGTGTGGATAGGGGGAGGGGAGCCCTCTTAAGTAGCATAGATATGACTTTGATTATACAGATAAACACAGCAGGCAGGTTAAGAGAGGACTGAATCTTCATAACTTCTCACTGGTACCCAGGGCGCCGGGACAGCGACAAGAGCTGGAGCTTGACTTCCTGAAGCTTTGCAGGCCACGCATTCCCAAAGCGAAACCACTAAAGCTGGGTGTTTTTCTTACAGAAACTTTAAAACGCGGGCAAATCTTTCAGTTGAATATAATGCACACAAGCCCAAAAACACAGGAGAGAAACCGAGTTCTGTCTTTGTAACCAACGTAAGTCAGGGGAGAGCGCGAACGCAGTCCCCCACTACCACAAATTATGCAGTCGAGTTTCCCACATTTGGGGAAATCGCAGGGGTCAGCACATCCGGAGTGCAATGGATAAGCCTCGCCCTGGGAAAACCACCTTCGTGATCATGGTATCTCCCCTGCCAGGTAAGTATGAGTTGCCGCGCACGCCTCCACCCCGGCCCTCGCGCTCGCCTCGCTCTTCACACACGGTCACTTTGCTCACCACGGCCCCGCACCCTCGCTGCCTCGGGCACCCTCGCGCAAGCCTCGCCCGTCGCGAAAAACCACCGGGAGGGCCTTTGGATCTGGGGCGCAGGGAGGTTGGGGGCGCGGGGTACTAGGACCGGCAGCCTCTGCGCTCCTGCTCATCGGCATGCGACACGCCCTCACAGTGACGTCAGGGCGTCCTGTCTCCTGGCCTGACGCGCGCGGGTGGCCGCCAGGCTAGGCGACCTCTCGCGGGCCCGGCAGGACCGGATCTCGCTGCACCCGGCGCCCGGCAGCTTTGGCCCCACCGAGGCTGTGGGTCAGGGCCCGGGCTTGGTCTCGACTTCATTTCCGCGAAAATGACGCGCAACGGTGTCCATTAAACTTCGATACTAAGATCAGGGCTTCGTCACCGATTTCACAGGAAGCTGTGTGAGCCTCATTCATGATCTTTCCGATTCTACAGTAACCTAATCTTGCAACAGTGAACGGAGAATTTGAACAGAATGTCAGGTGGAGGCGTCCGTCCGTTCACGGTGTAGGTGCGGCTGTGGGCCGGGGAGGGGTGTTGCACGTCTTTGAAAATCAAATGAACAGAACAGTCCCATTTCCGCCCTGGGGAGTTAGGTTGCCTGCTTCAGGCCACCCGGTTTTATCTTCTTCTCTTCGGCGCCAGAAGAGTCCTTCCTGAGATCCCGCGCAGGTTAAAGGTGCTTCCTCCCCGGGGGTGAGCGGAGCGATTGGGCCGCGGCGCGCGGCTGTCCCTGCGCGGTCAGTGCCGGGAGCAAGGCCCGGCGCGGGGCCGACCCGAGGGGAGAGGCCAGGGGCGGGCCTGGCTGCGCCGAGGTCCGAGGGAAAGCGCTGCAGCGCCCTTGCCGCCCGCGGGGCGTTTCAGGAGGTTTCCTTCCTCAGTGTGCATTTCCTGAAAAGGAAGGTTCTCTTGCCTAGCCCCAACACGATTATGGAAATCAAGAAATCGGCACTGATTCCATATTTACAATATTATTCTCATTTACGGACATTATTCGATTTTCATCGATTGTCCCTATAATGCCCTTTGTGACAAAGGGAAATTCGAAACCACATGTTGCATTCAGCTGTCGTGTCTCTTTAACCTGCTTTGACCTGAAATCGTCCCCGGGCCGTTCTCCGCAGGCAGTCTTGACGACTAGAGGCCAGTTGTCCTGCAGCATACCCTTCAGGTTGGGCGCTGTCCCGCTTCTTCACAATCACGTTCAAGTATGCACATTTGAAACGAAGACCGCGTAAATAAATGATTTTGTGACCGTTATGGGCTGGCTTGGGTCCTTCCAAAACATATTTTCAGGTCCTGACCCCGGGGGCCTATGAATGTGACCTTCCTTGGAAGTAAGATCCCTGCAGACACGGGCGAGTTAAGGTGAGGTCGCTAGAGTGGGCCCCCAGCCGCTAGGAGGCTGTTACCCTTCCAAGAGGAAACGGCCACGTGAAGAGAGCGACACACGAGCAGAAGCCCTGTGACGACAGAAGCAGAGGCTGGAGCGATGGACCCGCAGGCCGCGGGTCACCCGTCGCCGCCGGGAGCTGGGACGCGGGAGGAAAGGTCCCGCCCGGGGTCTGAGTGCGAGCGGGGCCCGCCCACAGCTTGCTTTCGGATATCCAGCTCCCAGAGCCGCGAGAGAATGAGTGTCTGTCGTTTTCCGCTCCCCCGTTTGCGGTCGAGGCTTACCTTAGAGCGGGTGAGGGCTGGGGTCCAGGGAGACCGCGAGCGTCACAAAAGGCCCGTAGTCGCTGCGTGCGCGCGGGCGGGAGGTCCCGCCTTCCGGTTTGTAAAAGCGCAAGGCCCGGGCGGCGACCTTCTGCCCGCGGCTGGCGCCAAGCCTGCCCCCGAGCGCCAGACGTTTCGGGGTGCGCATCGCGCCGACCGGGGAGAAGGTCACGCACACCCGCCAGGTTTATGATGAGAAAGACTACAGGAAAATTCGATGTATAGGTCGTCAGAAAGAGGCGAATGAGAACTTTGCCATTGATTTAATAGCCTGGGAGTGAAGTGGAGAGTCGCGCAGTATCATGTGACGGCGGTGGGGGGGCTCTTGGCCACCCGCAAGTCTACATAAACTTGGACAAAGAAACCAAAACTGGGAGGTGCGGTCACTGCGGCCTCCAGCTCAAACGGCACCATCACCAGGGCAGAGCGTGCACCCGGGTCTGGGAGGCTGTGCACGTGAGCATTTCAGCGTCCACAGGAAACAGGGAAGGTCCTGGTGCTGCACGTGGGGTGCTCCTACTGTGAATAAAGGGCGTTGTTGTCAAGCAAAAAAATAAAATAAAAAAATAAAAATAAAAGTAAATAAAAACGCAAGGCCGTCCCTTCGACACCTGCCCTGGCCAGTGCGTGGTGTGGCTCAGCTGGCTGGAGAGTCGTCATCCCGCACACCGAGAAGGTGGCGGGTTCGATTCCCAGTCGGCCAGGGCACAGGCCTAGATTGTGAGTTTGAGCCCCGGTTGGGGCACGTACAGGAGGCAACCGATCGATGCCCCCCGCCCCCCAACACCCTTTTCCTCATCAATAAGCATACCCTCTGATGAGGAGTTCGAAAACAAAACAGTGACGCCTGCGAAGCACAATACATTGAGGCGCAGTCAGACGAGGTGTGCCTGTCCTTTGCTCTGACAGCCCTACAAAATTAACGCGGTGTCCTCCTCTGGGCATCACACGTGGAGGCGCTTGGGGTCAGTTTATTCGATTATTGGTGGTGGTGACATTGATTACTTGGTTAAGGTGGTGTATCAGGTGTCCGCTGATGGGTAACAAAGTGCCCTAAAACCTAGTGATTTTAAACAAGGCCCATTTTACTTGCTCGCAATTCTTGGGCTCGCGGACTCTGGCTGGGCTCAGCCGGGCAGGTCTCCGGGTCTGGGGCGGGATCACTCACAGGGCTGCAGAGCGTCGGCGCCTGGGCGGCCCGAGGGCCCTCAGCTGACGCGGCGCATCTTCCCGGACAGGCTGACCCGGGCCTCTCCCAATAGGCTCCAACGGGCTGACCTAGCCTTCTCCTCATGGTGGTCGCAGCACAGCGAGTGAGAGCAAGCCCCGGTGAGAAAGTGCTTTGCAGCCTTCTTACTAATGTTGCGTTGGCCAAAGCGAGTCACCGAGCCAAGTCCCGAGTGGGTGCGGGAGGGCCCTGCAGGAGCGCACCCCGGGGGCACGAGGGGCCGGCGCGCGGCCATCTGACGCCCGCGGTGTGTACCAGGCTTGCCCTTTGGGACGATCAAGTGGTTTGTGTAGCGATCCTTTGAAGATAATTTGTAAATATCCTGTTCCTCATCAGACTTCAGCACGATAGTCTTTACCGCCCGTGGGTGACTCTTGATGATTGCCAAGTCTTGATTTTCTAGCTCCGTCGCTCATTCTACATTCAGCAGACAGCGTTCTGTTGGAAGGAGGAACTTTCCCTCCTCCCCTCACGTGCAATCGATATGAACTCACGGCTGTTATTCGGGTGCTTATAACCCATCACTGTTTTTATTTAGTTGGGCGTTCAAGTGTTCTGTGAAAGCCCCTTGGAGTTAGCTACCTTGTGAGATGTTCCTTTCGCTTTGGGAGCATTTCCTTCGTTCGGGGCGCGAGATGCTGCAGCTCCTCCAGGGCAGGCGCCACCGTCCCGGCTCCGAGGGAAGCGGCCCCTTCCCCGCAGAGCCTGGCCCTTCCACTGGGGAACGGCCCTTAAAGCAGGGGCGGCCGCTCGGCTGGCTTATCGTCGCCGGGCGTCTTCACTGCGAGGCCCTTCGGCGCCCAGAGCTGGGAAACACGCACAGTGGGCCTCGGCGTCCGAATGTACCCCTTGCGGGGGACCCTGCGAGCCCCGAAACGTTCCAACGCCGAGGCGCGAGGCCCGGTGTCCCATAGAAAGTGACGCAAAATGGATTAACCCGTCCCAGACCTTTAAAATCAACCCCTGAAACAGCAATTTACCGTGAATTTTACTACCTAATGATACCACAGATCCATAAAATGATACACAGTGAAAGCAATAAACACAATATACTGTACCGTAAAAGCAAAAATAAACACAACGTAAAAACAGTACTGTAGGTGATAAAAATGAAAATGTAATTTTTTCTTACCTACAGTGATGATAGTCACGGTTTGGATGGGGGGGCCAACACACACAGTTTCATGTGCTCCAGCAAAGGAGGGCAGAGTGGACTGGAGCCGTGTGAGGAGAATCTAGGGTTGAGAGCTCTGGAGACAGAGCTCAGAGGGCACCCCTCTGGATTCCTGGGCTGAGTCATTCCCCCATGCTGCAGAGGCCATCTTTCTCAGACAGATCTTTGCCAGCCAGGAAGCTTTTGCCTGAGGGGGTGGGGGGAGCAATTTCCTCACCCATTGGAAAACCTCTCACCCCATGCTGTAGAGTTTATACCTTGCTGGGGCCTAGGGCCTGAGGCTCATTAAGAGACTCATACTAATCAGGCTGCAGGCAGAGATGGACCTCTGGGTCCTTTGAGCTTTTGTCTGATATGCTTCTGGACCTGGGATTTGGAAAAGCAGACTTTGGTGTGTGTCCCAGTTTCTCTGGAGACGTAAACGCAGGTGGTCTAACTCCCAATACGTGGCTATACCACCGTGAGGGTCGAGAGACACTTTAGTTCAAGGAGACCGAGCCAATAATTCAAGTTTCAAGAAGGGAGACAGAGACAAACATAAAGCAAATCACACAGGGTTTATTTACCAGTTCCCAATGGTTCTTGGCACCAGCAGGCCACCCGGAGGATCCGCTGAAAGACACACACGAGGTCTGGGGGTGCGGCCGCAACGGCGTCGGTCACTGCAGCCCTCTGGAAGTTCTCCTAGAGAGGTGCAGGGCAGAGCAAGGCAGGGTCAGCTTTCCCGGAGCTGGGGATGAAGTCTGTGGAGGGCAGACAAGCATCCAAGGATGTGGCCGAAAAGCCGCTGCTTTTAACAGCTGAGTTGAAGGTGTGGTGCGTCTTCAGTGTGTCTTATCAGGGTCCTACAGAGCGCGGGCCTGCTTGGAAGCCAGGGCTACAAAGTGTTAATCTTATTGTGGCACGCAGGCATCACAATTACACTCGGTCACACAAGATGAAGTTACTTATTTCAAATCTAATACACCCATCAAACTTATATTCCTCACTCTAATACACACACAAATCTATTTCTATAACAGTGTGCATCTCGGCTCTGTCCAAATGCACCCAGCCCCAGCAGAGGGGACCACAAGACATGAATCGTTGATAGCCCCAAACAAGGTACTCAAAGCTAGTCACAAACAGCGTCTGACGTTGGCCTGCACCAGAGACCCTCCAAATAGACCTAGCAGATCTACTTAATACATAGAAACAAACTCAAAT
Source organism: Miniopterus natalensis (assembly GCF_054644295.1). Taxonomy (NCBI): domain Eukaryota; kingdom Metazoa; phylum Chordata; class Mammalia; order Chiroptera; family Miniopteridae; genus Miniopterus; species Miniopterus natalensis. The sequence goes on from NC_142081.1 coordinate 77,805,684, forward strand.
AGGCAGTCAAAATGGGGAGGCAAAAACCAAGCCCCAAATGAAAGAACAAGAGAAGTCTCCAGAAAAAGAGCTAAATGAAATGGAGATAAGCAGTCTATCAGATAGAGGGTTCAGAATACTGACTCTAAGGATGCTGAGAAAAGACAGGGAAACTATGAAGGAAATTAAGAATGACATAGCAGAAATAAAGAATACATTAGAAAGAATAAACAGCAGATTAGGGTAAGTTGAGGATTAGATCAGCAAATTAGAAAATAAGGTATAAAAAAATCACTCAATCAGAGATTTAAAAAAGCTATTAAAGCCCGGCTGGGCGTGGCTCAGTGGTTGAGCGTCAAACTAGGATCCAGGCGATCGGGGTTCGATTCCCGGTCAGGGCACATGCCCGGGTTGCGGGCTCGATCAATGACTCTCTCATCATTGATGTTTCTATCTCTCTCTCTCCCTCTCCTTTCCTCTCTCTGAAATCAATAAAGATATATTAAATAAACAAACAAACAAATAAATAAAATTGGTCTAAAGTGAGACACAGCATTAGCATTGACAGTGGTAGTGGCGTGACTTACAGCAGCTTTATCAGGGTGATATTTTTCAACAAAATTTGCACTTCAACCCATTTTGCACACATTTCTTTGATCACTGCAACAGAAGTACTCTCTCTGCCCTCCTCCTCCTCCTCCTCCGGGGACAATTCCTCAGTCGTGTCGTCCCGTCGTTTCCCCCCCCCCCCCCCCCCCTCCCGTTGCTGCTCCGTCAGAACGTTTGGAAGGTCTTCTGTGGCGAGTTCAGTCCTGCGGTCCTCAACTAACCCCGCCACATCGTCGCTGCTCACTTCCAAGCCCGTGGACTGTCCCAGAGACACAGGATCCTCAACGATAGGAGCAGCCTCTTCAACGTCCTCAAGTACACGTTCAGGGACGGCTTCTGGCCACAATTTCTTCCATGCTGACTTCATTGTTCTGTGAGACACAGCCCTCCGTGCTCTGACTATGAGACGCAAGCAATGTAAGATATTGAAATGATTCTTCCAGAACTCTCTGAGGGTTAGTCTGTGTCCGAGGTCACCTCAAAGAGCCTTTGGAACAGTGCTTTGGTGTAAAGCTTCTTAAAATTAGACATGACCTGCTGGTCCATGGGCTGGATGAGTGGAGTCCTGCCGGGGGCAAAAACTTGACTTTGATAAAACTGAACTCTTCCATCAACTCGTCCTCCAAGCCCGGAGGGGGGAGCTGGAGCACTATCCATAACAAGCCGGCGCCTCACTGGAAGAGTTTTGTCTTGGAGGTGTTTTTGTATGCTTGGCCCGAACACTTCATGAGCTCACTCAATAAAAAATTGCCCGGTTACCCAAGCTTTGCTGTTTGCCCTCCACATCACATGCAATTTGCTTTTTATGACATTGTTTTTCTAAAATGCCCTGGGGTTCTCCGAATGGTAGGCTAGCAAAGGTTTCAGCTTAAAATGCCCACTTGCATTCCCACAAAATAGAAGGGTTACCGTGTGTTTCTTGGGCTCGTGTCCGGCCAGTGATTCCTCCTCCTTTGTTATGTAGGTCCTCTTCGGTATTTTCTTCCAAAAGAGGCCCGGCTCATCACAGTTGAAAACTTGTTGGGGCAGGAAACCCTCCGCCTCTACATGATCTTTCAGTTCCAAAACAAATTGGTCGGCGGCGTCCCTGTTGGCAGGGCAGCTTCACCATGTCTCACCGTGGCGTACCGTGTATGCCAGCTTCTCCTGTGAAGATTTTCAAACCACCCTCCGCGTGCCTTGAAAATATCACTCTCAGCACTTGTCCCAGGGGTGTTTTTGATGAGGTCAGCATGCAAATGAAAAGCTTTGCACAAATCATGCTCTCAGAAATGCTGCTACCGGCCAACGGTTGTTTTTCATTTATCCATATGGAAAGCAATTTTCCCACTTCTTCAATTGTCTGTGTTCTTTGTCTTGTAAGTGTTTTAACACCTCTTGCAACATTGGCTCCTTTAATGGCTTCTTTATTTTTTAGGATGGTACAAACTGTAGATCTGGCCATACCAAACTGCGTTGCCGGGTCACATACACGGACACCACTTTCATGTTTGGAAATAACCCCCTTCTTCGCCTCTACTGTCGTTCTGTTAATGATTCTCTTGGCTTTGCAGCTTTTATCCATGTCTCACAGCAAGGGGTGATTGGCAGAGGGCTCCTGAGATGACATGAACGCAGACCGATTGATTGCACACAGTCACAAAAACAAGTTGTTTGCAAGAGTGCTGCTGAGATGAGACGGGCACAGGCTCATACATAGTCACCAAGTAAGCCCAAATATCACCTCCGTGCTACTGATACCGTCCATTCCAATTTCTAGCTTAACACCACTTCGTTCCTCCTTGCCCTCCCATTCCGTACTTGACTCCCAACATCCATTTACTCGTTCGTTCAGTTCTACAGTACACACAGCACTGTTACAGAATCGTTTTGATCGCATAGCTGTGAAAAACGAACCTACCGTGGGACACTTTAGTATTGGTTGTCAGTTCTTGTCCTTAGACTTGCAGCTGCTTATAGTCAAGGTATTGCTCTGAAAAGTCATTTTGGTTATTTATTTTTCCTTTCTATTTTCACATTTTTGCTAGACAAAGGGTGGCAGGCTACATATATTTATGCTTTTAATTTTTTCACTAAACACAGTCAATGAATCGTATCTAGAAATAAACCTGGAGGTCAAGCAAGCCTGCCCTAACCCTGCCCCAGGCCACAGGGGCAACCAAAGAAAAAGTAAACAAACTAGAAATCCCAAACTGTGATCTTCCAGTGGGAAAACGTACATATGAAAGGACAGTAAGAAAAATCGGACCCCTCGAACAAACTTTAAACTACCAAGTAATGTTTATTTTAACTAGAAGGCTCAGCGGGCACCTCTCCCCAATCTTCTCTACCAGGCGGCTCAGAAGGGGGGAGGGGAGGCCCGGACGTCAGGAGGAGGGCGTGTCGCATGGAGATGAGCAGGAGCGCAGAGGCTGCCGGTCCTAGTACCCCGCGCCCCCAACCTCCCTGCGCCCCAGATCCAAAGGCCCTCCGGGTGGTTTTCGCGACGGGCGAGGCTTGCGCGAGGGTGCCCGAGGCAGCGAGGGTGCGGGGCCGCGGTGAGCAAAGTGACCGTGTGTGAAGAGCGAGGCGAGCGCGAGGGCCGGGGTGGAGGCGGGCGCGGCAACTCATACTTACCTGGCAGGGGAGATACCATGATCACGAAGGTGGTTTTCCCAGGGCGAGGCTTATCCATTGCACTCCGGATGTGCTGACCCCTGCGATTTCCCCAAATGTGGGAAACTCGACTGCATAATTTGTGGTAGTGGGGGACTGCGTTCGCGCTCTCCCCTGAATCTTGCTGGTTTTCAATGTCAGACTGGAGACGGTGGATTCTAAGGCCGCGTTTTGTCCTCTGCTGGTTTGTTCTTATTCTCGGTCTTGCGGTCTTATTGCTGGAGCTCCGGCGGGCGGTGAGGTTTTCTTCATCGAGATACTGACGTTCTGTCATCTTTTGCGTCTTCCTGCTGGACTTTTTTCCGCACGTGGTTTAACCTTCTACTTGCTCTCTGTCTAATCTTTGCAAGAGCTGCTCAGTTGCAGTAAGCTTTTCTTTTTTAATTTTTACTGATTGACTTGAGAGGAAAGAAACATCGATTTGTTCCACTTTATGCATTCTTAGGTTGGTTTTTGTTTTTTATGCCAGTAAATTGGTTCATTTTATTCCTCTTTTCCCCTTTACTTCTATTGCTCACGCTATTCCAGATGCCTGCCCCCCCTTCCCTCGGACCATCACCACACTGTGGCCTGTGTCTATGGGTTATGCATATACGTCCTTTGGTTAATCCCTCCACCTTCTTGCATCCAGTCCCCCGCTCCCCACCTCCTCTCTGACAGCTGTCAGTCTGTTCAGGGAATCCATGCCTTTGTTTCTATTTTGCTCGCCAGTTTATTTTGTTCGCCACTTTATTTTGTTCATTAGATTCCACATGTAAGTGAGGTCACATGGTATTTGTCTTTCTCTGAGTCGCTTATTTCATTTAGCATAATACTCTCCAGGTCCATCCATGCTGTCGCAAAAGGTAAGGTTTCCTTTTTTACAGCCGGGTAGTATTTATTCCATTGTGCAAATGTGCCACAGATTTTTTTATCCACTCATCTACTGATGGGCACTTGGGCCGTTTCCAGATCTTGGCTATTGTAAACAATGCTGCCGTGAACATAGGGTGCATGTATTCTTTCTGATTGGTGTTTCGGGATTCTTAGGATATATTCCCAAAAGTTGGATCGCTGGGTCAAAAGGCAGTTCCATTTTTAATTTTTTGAGGAAACCCCATACTGTTTTCCACAGTGGCCGCACCAGTCTGCATTCCCACCAACAGCGCACTTGGGTTCCCTTTTCTCCACCCCCTCGCCAGCACTCGATTGTTGATTTATTGACGGTAGCCATCCTGGCAGGTGTGAGGTGATACCTCATTGTGGTTTTAATTGGTTGATTCTTGTATGTGCCCTGACCAGGGATTGAACCCGCAACCCAGCTGAACTACCTTACCATGGCAGAATCAACATTTTAACAAGATTCCCAGTCCACTCTATACACCGGCGACTTCCAAACATCATTCGTCTCGTGGCACACATAAGCTAATTAAATTCTGTGGCACACCACAAAATATATATATTTTGCTGATCTTGTCCCCCCAAAACTGTATAATTGTGATTCATTCACACCGGACAGCTATTGTTCGTGGTGTTGGCTGTTGTCATTTTTTTATTTGACAGTCTAAGGGGAAAAGAGGTCAGTGCTCCTGACTAAATAGCCAGCTATTTCATGTTTTAAAAATTCTTGGGGCACACCGGTGTGCAACGGCACGCCGGTTGGAAAACCGCTGCTATACATGTTAAAGCTTGAGAAACACTGGTTTAACATACTCTACATTTTAGTTTCCTGTCTAACTTTACCCACTGGGATGTAAATTCCATGAGGCTAGGGATTCTTGACCGGTGATTGCACCATTCATAGTTGGCTAGAATAGTGCATGGCTATCATAGGCTTTAATATGCTTATTGGATTGATTTCTTGATCTCAGGCTTTAAAAAAAAAAAAAAGTTTCCAGTAGGTTCCCAAGTTCTACCTGAGTCCAGATCCGATTAATAATGCTCTGTCCTTCCTACAGAGAAATCACAGAATTGGAAACACTCCCTGTTCGGCTTCCTCAGTAATGTCCCTGAACAGCATTTGCTTGAACCCCTAAGTGAGAGCTGTAAAATACACTCCCTGAGCGCAAGGGAGAGGATCCTCTCGCCTACACCATTAGCCTCCAGCCTAGCCTCCTTCAGGCCCTTCTCACTTTAGGAGAATGGGATCACTGTACAGACATCGGGAAAAATCAGGTCAAGAGCAAGCGCCTTACTTTTCTCACATACCTGCCCCTTCTGTCCGTCCATTGCTTCACCCTGGTATAAAAGCTGTAGCGGAGTCAGAACTTTACTTTTACCCTTTTTGGGTCTCCAGCGGGGCCTGAGAATTTATTAAAAGGACGTAAAACAGATTAACCGAAGAAAAGCATCCAGATTTTTACGTGTACATCGGGAGCCCCCGTAGGAAAATGACAACCCAAAGAAGTGAGGCCAGGCGGGCTTCCAAAGAGCCCTGGTTTCTTTCATTGGAGAGCAGTATTTAGAGACAGAGATGTAGTGCTTAATGTTTATCCATACTGGCGTGTCATTGCTTTTAAGCCCTGCATCTATTTTATTCGCTGGATTATAATACACTGTTAGCGTTAACTTGATTTGCCCGGTGGGAGGAACCCTTTCAAATTGGCTCTTGTGTTCTTGACCTGACCCCATCGGTCACTGTACATTTCTTTACTTTTAAGCATAGCTACATGTTCCAGGCTCGGCCCCTATTTTCCCCACCTAAGAGCCTGGCCTCCCTCTCCCCCCGCCCCCCAGATGCGGACGTGCCCCTCCACCTCCCCGTCCACAATGACCTAGGTTCACTTTTTGGCCCAGGGAGCCTTACTGGAAAGTGATGGAGAAAGGATATTGGGCTAGGTGGGGGGCCCACTTTCAGGGCTTCATGAGGCAGATAGATGCCAAGTACTCGTGGCCAGTCTGGGGGCTTGGCTTCCCCTCCTCTGCCCCCCTCACCCGACTCCTTCGGTAGAGGCGGCTGCTTCCTGAAATAGGCCAAGTCTCCGTGGCTTCCTGGCGAGGCGCTGCAGTTCCAGGCGGAGAGGGAGACAACGCCCCGTGCCGGTGTCGGGGTCGGACTCCTTGCCCCGGCTCCGCGTCTTTTGCAGACCTTACGGATCCCGCCTGGTGTGGGCCCAGCACCCGAGGCCGCTCGCTCACCCGGCGGAAGTCCCGCAGAAGCGCGGCGACGCCCCCTCCGACCGCGCGGCAGGCGCCTCCGCACGGCCGAGGGCGAGGGGCGGCGCCCCGGAGGGCCCCCGCTGCTCTCAGTTACACCCCAGGCGGAGCGAGTCGGCCGCGCCGGGGGCTCACGCTCACCGGTGCTAGTCCCCAAAGCCCACCGCCCCCCTCACCCCCACCCCATTCCCCCGAAGCACCAAAGCTAGGTTCCCAAGCTACCCCCGCATCCCTCAGGGGCCATAGCCAGTGAAGGTCTAAGGCTCCGTCCTTGGTCCCTGTCCGCCGGTCCCCGCACACGGCGACGTTCGAGGCCGGGGCCTCTCCGTAGCCGCAGAGCCCTAGACTCTCCCGACGGCCCCGTGTCAGGCTGCGGTGGACACGGCCTCCCGAACACGGCCTGGGGCTCAGCCCGCCTCGACAGCGGGACAGCGGGCGCGGCTGGCACTGCAGCGGGGAGGCCGCGGGCGGCCGGCGGGCCAAGGAGAGGAAGACGTGCGGGGAAACGCAGCTCCCAGCGTGAGAGGCAGAGCCCGAACCAGAACCGAAAAGTGACTTGTGGCCCCCGGGGTCAGGGCTGGGCACCCGGGGCCTCAGAGAGCCACCCTCCCATAGCGGCTCCACTGCCAGTCCTCTCGGGGATGCGCTCCCACTGTGTGTACGTCGAAGCTCTGGAGTTTCCTTCCCTCGGGACCGGCGGGCGAGAGCAAGGAGCGCCCCGCACCCCCACCCCCACCCCCACCCCGGCTTTGTACCCAAGGCGTAGCCGGCTCCTTCTTGGTGAAAGGCCAGCCCCTCACTTCCCGGGTGCTCTCGGGTTGGGCCTCCGAATCCTCCCCTTCGGGCCCTGCCAATTCAGCCGTAAGGGCCCAGAGCTAGAGTTAGCCCTCTGGTCGGAACCCGCTGGCCAGCGGCCTAGGGCGGACCTGGGCGCCAGGCGGGGGCGCCCTTCCCGACGGGGCAAAAGCGTCAGGCACCTCCTTCGAGCCGGAATCGAACCAGCGACCTAAGGATGTCCGCACGAGACGCAGCCTACAGTCCTCCGCTCTACCAGCTGAGCTATCGAAGGGCGCACGCTGCCAGGCCCCGGTCATCACTTTTTCTTGAGATGACGGACGCCAAGCCACTGGAGCGCCCGGTCTAACCCGCCCCGGCTTGGCCCGAAGCCCCTTTGAAGAGAGCCGGCCGCACGCCGCCTCCGCTCCCTCTCCCGGCGGACCGAGCGAGTCCTGGGCGCCCGCCCGCCCCCGGGGCTAGGCGGGGGCCCGGCGCCGCGACTGCGGTTTTCAGGACGCCCGGGTCCGGGCTCTCCCCTGTCGCCTCATCTCCCCTCCCTGTGCCCCTTTGTACAGGGGGCGGGGCGGAGGGGGAGGGCAGAGACCCTCGGCCGGAAAGCGGGTGGCAAGGGGAGAGGGGGAGCGTCGGCGAAACGGCTGCGTGGGGCGGGGGCGGGAGGCCTCCGGGAGGAAAGGAGGAGGGCGCGCGGGAACCCGCACCGGCGCCGGGTAGGCGGCTGCGAACCGCCCGGCCACCTGCTGGTTTTTAAGTGCCTTTAGTTTTGCCTTATGCCAAAAATGCATATTTGGCGTGTCATATTCTGCCACCATCATCTAGCCCGGATCGTGCAGTTCTGCTGATTGACCTCCCTGCTGTGGTCCTTGCCGCCTTTGCAGCCAAAGTGTTTTGTTTCCTTGGGGGGGCGGCGGGGCGGGGCGCGCTAAGCTCAAGCCATTCCTCTGCTCTAAAGCTTCTAGTTCGCTCAGATTGAAAGCCTTACAGTGTGGCCTACGAGACCCTCATGACCTTGGCCCCACCCAGTCACCTCTCTGACTTAATTTTGTACTTCTTTTCAATTTTGCTCCGGACACAGGGCCTCCATGCTATTCTCCAAACCCAGTCTTACCTGGGCTTTTGCTCCTGATCTTTATGCTAAGGACGCTCTTCCCCCAAACATGGCGGTGACCTACTCCCTCCCCTCCTTCAGGTCTTTGCTCACATAGCACCTTCCCGATGTGGCCTCTTCTGACCACCCAGCTTAACACAGCCACCTGCCCCGTACTGCGACTCCTGATCCCCTTTTCCTCCTCCCCTCCCCTTTTCCCCCATAGCTCTTTTTTTTTTTTTTTTAACCTTTTAATTTTTATTATGTATTACATAATACACTGCATAACCTTCTAGGAGGGGTAGATGAGCATAACTGAGTTATTTTTCATCCATCAGGAAAATGCTTCCTTAGTGAATGTTCTCCAAACCCTTTGACACATAGTAACGATTAACTCCAGAGATGCGCCTATCTCTTTCCATCCAAGTCCACGGGCACGAATAATAGGCAACCCTTTTTTCCTTGCCCCCGTTACCGAACCTATGGACGCGCGCAGGGGCGACTCCGGGGATGAGTGTGCACGTGCCCATGATGGCGAGCCCGGGGAGCACCTCGAACCACACCGCCGCAAGGTTACCAAGGCCAAACAATACCTTCCAGGTCCTTCCCCCATAGCTCTTAACGCCTAACATACCAATTAATTTACCCACTGTGTCCAGTGTCAATTTTCTTCCACCCCACTCCTCTAAGGAAAGCAGGGGCGCCGAGGAGGCTTCTCGTCCCCAAATTCCTGAACAGTGTCTGGCACGGGCTATGCACTCGATACGCAGTTGTTGACTGGAGAAATTTTCAATGGCATCAAAGAGGAGGTGAGGCTATAAAAAGAAGGGGCCGGGGGCCGGGGGCCGGGGGCCGGGGGCCGGGGTTCGCGCAGGGGGAGGTGCGGCCATCTTGCTCGATCGGGAAGCAGGCCTCCTTACGTTGCGAACTGCAGAACTCTCAGCGTCCCACGACCCATCCGAGCCGCTTCCCGCACCGAGAGACTCGACCCGACTGTAGCATGGCTTCCAGCAGCCTCAGGGCCCGTCCCCAGGAATGACCTCCCGTCCCTCGTTAATTAAATGCCTGCCTGGAAAAGTTTAACACCCGACCTCCCTCGCCTAGAGCATTGATATGGCTTTGAGACGTAATCGGGCGGGACAGAGCCTGTCTCCCGGTCTCCAGGAGGATAGCATCCTAGCCTCAGTCGGTGCCCGCCAACGGGCACGGCTCGCCCTCCTGCCTTCATGCTGACCAGCCCTTTGCAAGTTTTCACGTCTCTTGTGACTCTACTGAGTGCCCCCTACCCCACCTTCCATCTCCCTTTAAAATGCCCAAATCTCCTCCGCACAAATCGGGGTGGAGCTCATCTTTTCCCACTCTGTCAGTAGTTACTGAACAAAATCTGTTTCACCACTTTCACTACTGTCTGCTGTGTTCACTGGGACAGGGTCCAAGTCAGAAAGGACCAGAGGGCACTTTGGGGCCACTGCGTGTGCGTGCCGGGGCAGTAGGAGCGGAGAAGGCAGAAGGGCGCCTGACCCTGACCACTGGGGCTCCTGGGAGACGCCCGCCTGACTGCGGTTGAAGGGGGCCGCTCAGCACTTCAACCTGGTTTTCGTTCCCCGTTAGGAGGCGGCGAGATCCGGTCCTCCCGGGTCGGGGACTCTTCGTCTCGCGGCCACCGGCTCGCGTCCGGCCGGGGTCGGAACGGAAGAGCTGGCGCCGGTGACGTCACGGACGACGGCGACTCGTATGCAGATGAGCAGGAGCGCAGAGGCTGCCGGTCCTAGTACCCCGCGCCCCCAACCTCCCTGCGCCCCAGATCCAAAGGCCCTCCGGGTGGTTTTCGCGACGGGCGAGGCTTGCGCGAGGGTGCCCGAGGCAGCGAGGGTGCGGGGCCGCGGTGAGCAAAGTGACCGTGTGTGAAGAGCGAGGCGAGCGCGAGGGCCGGGGTGGAGGCGGGCGCGGCAACTCATACTTACCTGGCAGGGGAGATACCATGATCACGAAGGTGGTTTTCCCAGGGCGAGGCTTATCCATTGCACTCCGGATGTGCTGACCCCTGCGATTTCCCCAAATGTGGGAAACTCGACTGCATAATTTGTGGTAGTGGGGGACTGCGTTCGCGCTCTCCCCTGGCGTGGCGGTGCATAAAAGTAGACCTCGGGGACGCTCACTTCTCCCTTCCTGAGGAGCTGTGGGCGTTTGAGTTGCGGCGCAGACACCGTGCGTGTCTGCGGGTGGTTGTGACTGTTCCAACCGCTGCGCCCGGGAACTCAGGGGCTCTAAAGAGGAGACCGCGTGTATCCTGCTCAGAATGCTTTGGAGAAGTGGTCCTGTGCCCACGTAGTTACACGTAGTTCCTAGTTGGGCTTTTGTTGTTGTTCCTGCTCCGTCGGTGGGTCGGTCGCTTGGTTGGCTTTCCGCTACTTTCGGTTTGCTTGCTTTTCGTTTCCCTTGCTCTAGGAGATGTATCTGCAAAAATACTGCTAACGCGAGGTGTGAGACGTTACTGCCTGTTTTCTTCTAGGGTTTTTTATGGTCTCACCGCTTTACATTTGAGTAGTTTATCCATTTGGAGTTCATTCGTGTGTTTGGTGTAAATTGGTGATCTAGCTTCATTTTCATGCATGTACCTGCCCAATTTTCCCAGCACCAGTTATTGAAGAGACTGTCTTTACTCCATTGTATGCTCTTGCCTCCTTGGTCAAGTATTAATTGGCCGTCATGGCGTGCGTTGATTTCTGGGGGGCCTCTGTTGTGTTCGGCTGATCTATATGCCTGCTCTTGTGTCAGTACCAGGCTGTTTTGATTACAGTGGATTTGTAGTATAGTTCCATGTCCCGTGTTGTGATCCCCTCCAACTTTGTTCATTTTAAGATTGCTGAGGCTATTCGGGGTCTCTTTTGGTTCCATATAAAATTTTGGAATATTTGGTCTAGATCTGTGAAGTATGCCGTTGGTATTTTAATAGGGGTTGCAATAAATCTATAGATTGCTTTGGGTAGTATGGATATTTAATAATTTAATTACATCAATCCAGCAACATGGTATATTTTTCCACTTGTTTATTCCTTCTATAGATTGCTTTGGGTAGTATGGACATTTTAATTATTTAATTCTATCAACCCATGAAGATGGTATATTCTTCCACTTTTTATTATATCTTCTTTTTTTTTTTTCAGCGTTCTGTAGTTTTTCCAATACAGGTCTTTCCACCTCACTGGTTAAGTTTATTAGTATCTTAATTTTTTTGTTGTTCCAATGATAAATGGGATTGTTTTTTTAGTTTCTTTCTGAGGGTTCATTATTGGTGTATAAAGCTGCCATCGATTTCTGGGTGTTCATTTTTGTACCCTGATACACTGCCAGATTCATTTATTAAATCTAGTAGTTGCCGCCCAGCCGGGCGTGGCTCAGCAGTTGAGCCTCGACCTAGGCTCAGCGGTTGAGCGTGGACCTAGGATCCCCCAGAGCGTGGTTGGATTCCCTGTCAGGGCACGTGCAGGGGTTGCCGGCTGCATCCCCAGCAGGGGGCGTGCAAGAGGCAGCCCATCCATGACTCTCACTGATGTTTCCCTCTCCCTCTCTCTCTCTCCCTCTCTCTCTCCCTCTCCCTCTCTTCCTCTCTCTGAAGTCAATACAGATATATTTTTAAATAAGTAAATAAAAACAAGTAAGTAAATAAATAAATAATAAATTAGTAGTTCTCTAGTGGACTCTTTAGGGTTTTCTACGGACAGTATCATGTCATCTGTGAATAATGACAGTTTTACTTCCTCCCAATTTCGATGCCTTTTATGTTTTCTTGTCTGGTGGCTGTGGCTAGGACTTCCAGTACTATGTTGAATAAGAGTGGTGAAAGCGGACATCCCTGTCTTGTTCCTGTTCTTAGGGGAAATGCTTTTAGCTTTTGCCCATTGAGTATGATGATGGCTGTAGGTTTGTTATATATGGCCTTTATTATGTTGAGCTATGATCCCTCGATTCCCACTTTGCTGAGAGTCTTTATCAAAAATGGGTGTTGGGCCTGGCCGCCAAGGCTCAGCGGTTGAGCAGCCACCTATGATCCAGGCTATCCAGGTTCAAGTCCCAGTCAGGGCACGTGCGGAGGTTGAGAGCTCCGTCTCCAGCAGGGGGCAGGCAGGAGGCAACTGATCAACGACTCTCTCATCATTGATGGCGCGCTCTCTCTCTCTCCCTCTCTCTCTCTTTCTTTTGCTTTCTTTGTTAATCTTCACCCAAGGATACTTTTTCCATTGCTCTCAGAGAGAGAGAGTAGAAGGCCGGGAGGGAGAAAGGGGCGGGGGGGGGGGGGAGAAACACTGATATTAGAGAGACACATCAAGTGGTTGCCTCCTGCATGCTTTCTGACAGAGTCTGTGAGAACCTGCAACCCAGGTATGTGCCCTTGACTGGGAATAGAACTGGAGACCCTTTGGTGTGCTGGCCAACGTGGTAACCACTAAGCAAAACCAGCCAAGGCTTGTGTGTTCATTTTCATTTGTTTCCAGGAAGGTTTTAATTTCTTCCTTGGTCTCATTGGTAACCCATTTATTGTTTAATAGCATGCCATTTAGCCTCCATGTGTTTAAATGTTTTTGAGTGTTTTTATTGTAGTTGATGTCTACTTTCATGCCACTGTGATCCAAGAAGATGTTTTATATTATTTCAATCTTCTTGAACTTGTAGAGAGTTAGTTTGTGCCCTAACATGTGGTCTATCTTTGAGAACGATCCATGTGCACGTGAGAATGTATGTTCTGCAGTGTTGGGGGAAATGTTCTATAAAAGTTAATTCCGTCTGACTTACAGTGTGTTGTTTAGGATCACTGTTTCCTTGTTGATTTTCTGTCTAGAAGATCTATCCAGTGATGTCTGTGGGATGTTAAAGTCTCATACTATGAGTGTATTGCTGTCAATCTCTCCCTTACAGTCCCCCAGACTTTTAAATATATATATATTTGGGTGCTCCTATATTGCCTGCATATATGTTTACCAGGATTATATCCTCCTGTTGGATCGATCCCTTTAGCATTATTTAGTGACTTTGTCTCTTGTTATGTCCTTCATTTTAAAGTCTATTTTGTCAGATATGAGTATTGCTACCCCAGCTGCTTCTTTTTTTTTTTTTAATTTTCAATTGCATGGGGAAAAAATTTCACTCCTTCGCTTTCATCCTGTGTCTTTTGTTCTGAGGTGGGTCTCTTGTAGACAGCATATATATGGGTCATGTTTTCTTATCTATTTGGCTACCCTATGTGTTTTGATTGGAGCATTTCAACCACTTAAATTTAAGATTATTGATAAGTACTTATTTATTGTGATTTCTTCTCTTTATGTCTGTGTTCCTTTTTCTCTCTATTTCTTATTTTTACAACAGTCCCTTTAGCATTTCTTGCAGTGCTGGTTTGGTGGTAATTACTTAGATTTTGTTTTCCTTTGTCTGCAAAGCCCTTTATTTCACCTTAAATTTTGAATGATAGCCTTGCTGGATAGAGTAGTCTTGGATTCAGTCCCTTGCTTTTCATTACTCCTTCTGGCCTGAAAGATTTCTATTGAGGAATCAGCAGACATTCTAATGGGAGCTCCCTTGTAGGTAACTTTCTGTTTCTCTCTTGCTGCTTTTAAGATTATTTCTTTGTCTTTAACATTTGCCATTTAAATTATGATGTGTCTAGGTGTGGGTCTTTTTGGGGTTTGTCTTCATTGACACTCTGTGTTTCCTGAACTTGAATGACTTTTCCCTTCCCCAGCTTAGGGAAGTTTTCTGTTTTTTTTTTTTTTAATTAATTAATTAATTTATTTATTTACTTACTTATTTTTTAATCCTCACCTGAGGTTATTTTTTCCTTTGCTTTTCAGAGAGAGTGGGGGGTGAGAGAGAGAGAGAGAGAGAGAGAGAGAGAGAGAGAGAGAGAGAGGAAAACATCAATGTGAGATACATCAATTGGTTGTCTCCCACATGCACCCTGACTAGGGCCATAATTGAACCCAGAAACTTTAGTCTGAGAGTCAGTGCTCTAACCACTGAGCAAAACTGGCTAGGGTGTTTTCTGTCATTTCTTTTTTTAAAAAAAATTATCTTTATTGTTTAAAGTATTACAGGTGTCCCATTTCCCCCCAAATAGACCCCCTCCACTTCGCTCCCACCCACTCCCCAGGCCTTCACCCTGTTATTGACTGTGTCCATGGGTTATGCATATATGCATATAACTTCTTTGGTTAATCTCTTCCCACCACCACCCCCCTTCCCTCTTTCCTCTGAAGTATGATCATCTGTTACATGTGTCAATGTCTCTGGATCTATTTAGTTCATCAGATTCTTTTGTTCATTAGCTTCTTCTTAAAGAAGACCCTTCAACTTTTGCTGTAGTGCTGGTCTGGTGGTGATGAACTCCTTCAGCTTTTTCTTATCTGTGAAGCTCTTTATTTGACCTTCAATTCTAAATGATAGCTTTGCTGGGTAGAGCAATCTTGGTTGTAGTTTCATGTTTTTCATCACTTTGAATATTTCTTGCCACTCCCTTCTGGCCTGCAAAGTGTCTGTTGAGAAATCAGCTGACAGTCGTATGGGTGCTCCCTTGTAGGTAACTAAATGCTTTTCCCTTGCTGCTTTTAAGATTCTCTCTTTGTCTTTAACCTTTGGCATTTTAATTATGATGTGTCTTGCCGCGGGCCTCTATGGGTTCCTCTTCTTTGCGACCCTCTGTGCTTCCTGGACTTGAAAGTCGATTTCTTTCTCCAGGTAGGGGAAGTTTTCTGTAATTATTTTTTCAAATAGGTTTTCAATTTCTTGCTCTCTTTCTTCCCCTTCTGGCACCCCAATAATACAAATGTTGGGCCTATTAAAGTTGTCCCAGAGGCTCCTTATACTATCTTCATATTTCTGGATTCTTTTTTCTTTTTACTGTTCTGGTTGGGTGCTTTCTGTTTCCTCATATTCCAAATATCTGATTTGATTCTCAGTGTCTTCTACTCTACTGTTAATTATTCTTCATTTCAGTTTGTGTAGCCTTCATTTCACATTGGTACTTTATTATGTTATCGATTTTCTGTTATTTTCATAATAGTATGCTTAAACATCCTTATAAGCAAAATTGTGAAGTCTGTATCTGTTAGCTTCCTTGGATCTATTTCATTTAGTTCCTCTTCTAGAGATTTCTTCTCTTCTTTCCTTTGTGACATGTTTCTTTGCCTCCACATTTTGGCTGCTCCCAGGTGTTTGTTTCTATGTATTAGGTAGAGTTGGTATGTCTCCTGGAATTTGTAGAGTGGCTTTGTGTAGTAGGTGTCCTGTAGGGTCCAGTGGCTCAGCCTCCCCAGTCACCTGTGCTGGGCCTTCTAGGTGCTCCCCTGTGTGGGTTGTGTGCACTGTCCTGATGTAGTTGAGCCTTGGTTACTGTTGGCATCACTGGGAGGAATTGATCCCCAGATCAATCAGCTGTGAGGACCAGCCGCAATTACTGCCAAAGAGCTGCTGTGCTGGAGACACCCCTATGGAGCAGGATTTACTTCAGTGGGGCTTTGGTGTTCACCAAGTGCACCCCTTGAGTGTGTCACTCGTGGCTGTGGTAGGGTTGTAATCCAGCGTGGTTGAGTCTGGCCACCAGGTGCACTGCCTCTGGGACCTCCTGGGAGGTGCAAAGTCAGCCTCTGCCAGTGCCTTGACCAGGGCCACCCAGCATGAGCTGCACACCAAACCGTAGTTGGCTGCTACTTGTGCTGGGCTTGGAGGTGTCCAAGAGAGGCCAAGCTATGAGCCAATGCAGGCTGCCAGTAGTGCCAGGCCTGGGGCCACTTATCAAGATGTATGGGCACGCTGCTGCTTATTGGAGAGATTTTAGAGAGTCCTAAGCATAAGGCTAGAGAGGCCACTTGCACAGAAAAGCCACTGGAAATGGCTTGGATGAGCTTGCAGGTGGGGAGGGGCGAGGCCTATAGGAACCAGTGGGGCAGGGCCAAAGGTGTGATTCAGGTGCTGGAGATTCAAATATTGTGCCTGCCTGCCGGCTGGCTGTGTGCGGGGAGGACTCGCCAAAGGAGCAACGGCCTCTGCCAGCCCTTCTGCCTGGGAGGAAGCCACCCCTCCACCTCTCGCCCAGATTCCAGGCAGGTTAGTTCCTCCCCGAGTGTCCCAGGTCCTTTCAGGCTGCTGCCCGGCGCTGGGGCTCACAGGGAGCATATCTGAGTGAGTCTGTGCGCGGGCCCTTTAAGAGGAGCAGCTGGGGCTCCCGCAGCCTCTGGGACCCTCAGCGACAGTCCCAGCTGTTTTTCACAGCCCTAAGTTGTGGAGACTTCTCTTCCCAGCCCCAGAGCCCTGGGCTGGGGGCCTAATGTGGGGCTTGGATCCCTCACTCCTCTGGGAAACTTCCACAGCTAAGATTCCCTCCAGGGTTTAAACCGCAGCACCGGGTGTGGGCCCGTGGTCGCGTCTCCCTGATTCAGCCCCGATCCGCTTGCATCTCCGCCCCTCCTACCAGTCTCAGTGCCTCTTCAGTTCCCTGGTTGTGGGGCTTCTGTTCAGCCAGATTTCAGGAGGTTCTGAGTGATCGTGGTTCTGTATTTTAGTTGTAATTTTGATGTGGTTGTGGGAGGCGGCGGGTGCAGCTGTTACCTACACCACCATCTTGATTCCCTCCTCTCTGTCATTTATTATTATTTTTTAAATATATTTTTATTGATTTCAGAGAGAGGAAGAGAGAGAGATAGAAACATTAATGATGAGTCATTGATCAGCTGCCTCCTGCACACCCCCCTACTGGGGATCGAGCCCAAAACCGGGGCATGTGCCCTGACTGGGAATGGAACTTTGATCTCCTGGATCCTAGTCCAACGCTCAACCACTGAGCCACGCCCGACCGGGCTCTATCATCTCTTGAAACGGGTTCTCTATTCCTTTCTCAGATTTTTCTTCTTCTGGTACTTCTATGATGTGGATTTTGTTTCATTTCATATTGTCCCCAAACTCCTTCAAACTATACTCCTGCTGTTACATTTTATTTTATTTTTAATATATCTTTATTGATTTCAGAGAGAGGAAAGGAGATGGAGAGAGAGACATAGAAACATCAATGATGAGAATCATTGATTGGCTGCAGCCCGCTACCCAGGCATGTGCCCTGACCGGGAATCGAACCCTGATCGCCTGGATCTTAGGTCGATGCTCAAACACTGAGCCACACCTGGCTGGGCTACATTTTATTTCTAATTGCTTACTGGGTGTTTTTTTCTACCTTCTCTTCTAATTCGCTAGTTTGGTCCTCAGCTTCTAATATATTGTTGATTCCTTCCAGGCTATTCTTTATTTCAGCTGTCATTCTTCATTTCCAAATGATTCTTATGGTTTCTACATCTTTTTTTATACTTACGAAGTTTCCACTTTCTTACAGTTCTCATTAACTTGCTTGTAGTTCTCACTAAGTTGTTTGAACATCTTTATAACCATTACTTTGAACTCTATATCCGATACACTGCTTGCCTCCATTACATTTAGTGTCTTTTCTGGCCATTCCTCCTTTTCTTTCATTTTGGGGTGGTTTCTTTGTCTTCCCATTTTAGCAGGTCCATCTTCTGGCCAACAGGTCAGGCATGTTGGGTCCTAGTGACAGGTCCCTGCCTCCTGGGCTTCCGTCCTGGTCCCCGCATACAGAGTCCTGGCAGCAGTGGCAGGCTTGCCTGTTCTGGGGCAGTTCCCTGTGTCTGGGCATGCGGTGTCACAGCGGGGCAGGCCAGACACACAGCCAATCCAGGGGCACGGGTTTAGCCAATGTGGGTCGCAGCATCAGGCCCCTGCCTCTGAAGACATCTGGTCACAGCACTGGTGCTTTGAGCACCTGTCTGTGGCCTCAGGATGCTGAGTCACGGCCCCTCCCTGCATCATGCCCCTGAGGAGGACCCCATGGATCCTCCAAAATGATGTACTTCAATCTCAAGTGGAGGTAAGGGCCCTGTGGAGCAGCATGCTTCAGCAGCACCAAGAAGCTCCTCCACTCATGGTTCCCAAACCACCTGCCCAGAGTTCCCGCACTGACAAGACAGATGCCCACCCACACTCACACCCCCGCATACTCTCCCTGGCACATGTTCACACACTCACTCTCCCTCCAGTCCTGCCCACCTTCATGTTGGTTCCCCTACAATTTGCTTCTGTTCAAAGTGCTTTAGCCATACCCTTTTTCTTTACTTTCAGAAGGCACTTAGTTACCAAATCAGTGGACTTTTTGTACTATACACTGAATGTTTCTGGAGTTCCCTGGGAAATATTAGCAAATCAGATCCAGCATTATGTTAAAAAGATCATACACCATGACCAAGTGGGATTTAATCCAGATATTCAAGGCTGGTACAATATTTGCAAATCAATAAATGTGATACATCATAAAAAAAATTGTAAGACAAAAATTACATGATTATATCAATAGACAAAAAAATCCAACACCTATTTATTTCCATCTTCTGTATTCTCCTTTCTCCCCTCCCCCTCCCCTCCCCTCCCCTCCCCTCCCCTCCCCTCCCCTCCCCTCCCCTCCCCTCCCCTCCCCTCCCCTCCCCTCCCCTCCCTTCTCTTCCTTTAAAATATGTCCTTATGGATGGATTTCAGAGAAAGGAAGGAAGAGGGAGAGGGGGAGAGAGAGAGACAGAGAGAGAGAGGGAGAGAGAGAGAGCGCGCCATCAATGATGAGAGAGTCGTTGATCAGTTGCCTCCTGCCTGCCCCCTGCTGGAGACGGAGCTCTCAACCTCCGCACGTGCCCTGACTGGGACTTGAACCTGGATAGCCTGGATCATAGGTGGCTGCTCAACCGCTGAGCCTTGGCGGCCAGGCCCAACACCCATTTTTGATAAAGACTCTCAGCAAAGTGGGAATCGAGGGATCATAGCTCAACATAATAAAGGCCATATATAACAAACCTACAGCCATCATCATACTCAATGGGCAAAAGCTAAAAGCATTTCCCCTAAGAACAGGAACAAGACAGGGATGTCCGCTTTCACCACTCTTATTCAACATAGTACTGGAAGTCCTAGCCACAGCCACCAGACAAGAAAACATAAAAGGCATCGAAATTGGGAGGAAGTAAAACTGTCATTATTCACAGATGACATGATACTGTCCGTAGAAAACCCTAAAGAGTCCACTAGAGAACTACTAATTTATTATTTATTTATTTACTTACTTGTTTTTATTTACTTATTTAAAAATATATCTGTATTGACTTCAGAGAGAGGAAGAGAGGGAGAGGGAGAGAGAGAGGGAGAGAGAGAGAGGGAGAGGGAAACATCAGTGAGAGTCATGGATGGGCTGCCTCTTGCACGCCCCCTGCTGGGGATGCAGCCGGCAACCCCTGCACGTGCCCTGACAGGGAATCCAACCACGCTCTGGGGGATCCTAGGTCCACGCTCAACCGCTGAGCCTAGGTCGAGGCTCAACTGCTGAGCCACGCCCGGCTGGGCGGCAACTACTAGATTTA